>NC_041385.1:94734423-94784515 GCF_002162155.2 Triticum dicoccoides | reverse complement strand
TGTGGGCGAGGGAACCTTCCTTCCTTTGAGAAAGAGAAAGAAGAGAAAATAATGATACGGAGCCTTACGGCTCGTTATTGCTTACCGGGGGTAGGTGCTGCACAAAATGTCAGATAATGCATGCAAAGTAGAAAGCATGAAATTGACAAGATGTGCGGAGCACATGAGCTTTACTTATGCACGGGATCTACGCCCGGCTTTGTACAAAGGATTACATGCAACATTGGCAAGACTTGTACAAAAGGTGGTTGCCGAAACAAGTTCCGGCAACCGCGCCTTACGGGTAAAACTTACGAAGATGCTCAATGTTCCAGGAGTTGCTCACCGGAATGCCATCTTCGGTCTCTAGGCGGACAACGCCAGGCCTAGTGACTCGTTTCACCCGGTAAGGGCCTTCCCACTTTGGCGTCAACTTGTTGGAATTCTTGGCGGACTGAACGTGCCGAAGAACAAGGTCGCCTTCCTCGAAACTTCTGGCATTAACTTTGCGGCTATGGTAGCGGCGCAAAGCTTGCTGGTATCGAGCAGCTCGTACAGCAGCCTGAAGACGGTCCTCCTCAAGGAGCAGCGCGTCATCTTGTCGCAGCTACTCTTGCTCAAGCTCATCATAAGCGAGCACTCGAGGTGACCCGTATACGAGTTCCATGGGGAGAACTGCCTCTGCTCCATAAACTAGAGCGAAAGGTGTCTGGCCAGTGGCTCGATTTGGCGTCGTTCTGACCGACCAAAGAACCACCAGCAGCTCCTCAATCCAGTTCTTTCCGCACTTGCGCAGCCTGTCGAAAGTCCTGGTCTTGAGCCCGCGCAGCACTTCAGCATTTGCCCACTCCGCTTGACCGTTGCTTCTCGGATGAGCAACAGAAGCGAAGCAGACCTTGGCGCCAAGATCTTGGGCGTACTGCATGAAGGTGCGGCTCGTGAATTGTGTGCCATTGTCGGTGATGATCCTGTTAGGGATCCCGAAGCGGTAAACAATCGACCTGAAGAACTTGACTGCTGACTGTGCTGTCACCTTCCTCACTGCTTCCACTTCCGGCCATTTTGTGAACTTGTCGATTGCAACGTACAAGTACTCAAAGCCCCCGACAGCTCGGGGAAAGGGGCCGAGGATGTCGAGCCCCCAGACCAAAAATGGCCAGGATAAAGGGATCGTCTGGAGAGCTTGAGCTGGCTGGTGTATCTGCTTGGAATGGAACTAGCACGCTTCACACTTGGTTACTTGTGCAGTTGCATACTGGAGGGCTGTCGGCCAAAAGAAACCTTGCCGGAATGCTTTGCCGGCAAGTGCTCTTGCGCCAATGTGGTGACCACATATGCCTCCATGTATCTCTGCCAACAGCTTTTGTCCGTCTTCCCGGTGAATACACTTCAATTTCACGCCGTTGAGTCTTCTTCCGTACAGTATGGTGTCGACAAACTGGTACATACTTGACTGTCGGGCTACTCTTTCCGCTTCTTCTTGCTCTTCGGGAAGTTCTCCTGTCTGAAGGAAACGGACAATCTGCTGTGCCCATGTTGGAGCTTGCGGCTCAACAACAAGGACTAAAGGCACATCTGCTGCTGCGGGAACATCCGCTTCTACGGAGAAAACTTGCGGCTCAGCCAGAGCTTGATGTTCTCCGGCAACCTTGCCGGAGCAAAACTTGTCGGAAGCGTCTGCTTCAACGGAATAAACCCTAAGGCTCGCCGGAGCAGACTGCTCCTCAGCACCCTTGGCCTTGATCTTGGGGACCTTCTTGGCGGCGGCTTCGGGAAGCTCTGCCTGAAAATAGTCACCAGAAATCAACTTCTTCTTCTTGCTCTGTCCAGTTGATGGCGTTACAGAAGGTTGAGTCAGTTTGAGCACAAAGATCTCTGGTTCCACAGGTAACTTAAGTGCGGCGCACTTTGACAGGCCATTGGCAATGTCGTTGTGAGCTCTTGGAACATGTTCCATCTGTAGGCCGTCAAAGTGCTCTTCTAGCTTTCTCACTTCATCAACGCAAGCTTCCATCAACGGACTCTGATAATTCTTGTTCACTTGGCGGACGAAAAGCTGTGAGTCACCCCTGACAATGAGCTTCTTGATCCCAAGGTCTGCTACGATCCTGAGACCGGCAAGCAAACCTTCATACTCTGCGGTATTGTTTGTTGCTTGCTCCTTGGGAAAGTGCATCTGGACTACGTACTTGAGGTGCTCTCCGGTGGGTGCGACAAGTAGCACGCCCGCACCGGTGCCTTGCAGCGAGAAGGCACCATCAAAGTACATCAGCCACTCTTTGCTTGCCTCCTTGACGGGGATGCTCATTTCTGGAATTTCTTCATCTTGTGTTGGCGTCCATTCTGCTATGAACTCTGCCAATGCTCTGCTTTGGATAGTTGAAGTGCTCTCAAACTTGAGGCCAAAGCTTGACAGTTCCAGTGCCCACTCGACAATCCTGCCTGTTGCTTCTGGATGTTGTAGTATCCTCTTCAGCGGAAAACGAGTGACGACTGTGATCTCATGTGCTTGAAAGTAATGGCGCAGCTTTCTCGAGGCCATGAGAAGGCCAAAAAGCAATTTCTGCACACCAGAGTACCTTGACCTAGCCCCCTGCAGAAGGGAACTAACAAAGTAAACTGGGCGTTGCAGCATTCTTTTCTGCATCTTCTCACGCGCTTGCGCAGATCTGTCTTTGTCGGGACCAGAGCTTGCCGGTGAAGTCCCCTGCTTGTCGCTGGATGCATCTGCCGTGGTTGCTGGCTCATCATCCGCCTCTCTCTCCGCTACTAACGCAACACTAACCACTTTATTGGTTGCCGCTAGATATAGCAGCAACTTCTCTTGTGGCTTAGGTGCGACAAGTGTTGGAGTGGAGGACAGGTATCTCTTTAAGTCCTGCAGTGCAGCCTCCGCTTCCGGAGTCCATTTCATCGGACCTGCCTTTTTCAATATTTTGAAAAATGGCAGGGCGCGCTCAGCAGACCTAGAGATAAACCTGCTAAGAGCAGCTACGCAACCGGCAAGTCTTCGTACATCCTTGATGCGCTTCGGTGCTTGAATCTGCTTAATGGCCTTGATCTTGTCGGGATTGGCTTCAATTCCCCGCTGAGACACAAAGAACCCGAGAAGCTTTCCGGAGGGGACTCCAAACACACACTTCTCGGGGTTAAGCTTGAGGTTGATCTTGCGCAGATTTGCAAAGGTTTCGTCTAAATCTTGAATTAGAGTCTCCTTGTCCTTGCTTTTGACCACTATGTCATCCATGTAGGCTTCCACATTTCTGTGCATTTGCGGATCAAAAGCGTAATGGACTACCCTTGCAAATGTTGAACCAGCATTCTTTAAACCGAAAGGCATCCATACGAAACAGTATGTGCCACATGGGGTGATGAATGCGGTCTTCTCCTCATCCTCTTCTGCCATGGAGATCTGATGGTATCCTGAGTATGCATCAAGAAATGAAAGCAAGTCACATCAGGCCGTGGAGTCAACAATCTGGTCGATGCGCAGCAAGGGAAACGGGTCTTTGGGACAGGCTTTATTGACATCGGTAAAGTCGATACAAAGCCTCCATTTCCCGTTTGCCTTGCGCACGACTATAGGGTTGGCCAACCACGTAGGATGGAGCACTCCTCTCACAAGGCCTGCTGCTTCCAATTTCTTGATTTCTTCTACGATGAATTCTTGGCGCTCCACTGCCTGTTTCCTAACTTTCTGCTTGGCAGGGCACGCATGAGGACAGACGGCAAGATGGTGCTCGATTACTTTCCTGGGAACACCGGGGATGTCAGACGGTTGCCACGCAAATACTTCGACGTTCGCCCGTAGGAAAGCAACGAGCGCGCTTTCCTATTTAGGGTCAAGAGTGGCACTGATGGTGAAGGTACCACCAGTGCCATCCTCCTTGGCGGACACCTTCTTGGTCTCTGGTGGAGCTGCCATTATCTTCTTACACTTGCCGGTGGAGCTCGATGGTGCGTCCTCGATGGTAGCGCAGCACTCCGAAGAGGTGCGCTTGCCGGAGTGGGCATCAGAACTCTTGCCGGACTTGGTTTTCTTCTTCGCCCCGGGAGCTTCAACGGCAAGTGGCTTGCGATCCGCTGCGGCTGCTGCTTCCCGGTAGATCTTGTCGGCACAGATAAGGGCATCCTTCTTGTCACCAGGGACAGAGATGACGCTTATCGGTCCTGGCATCTTCAGCACGTTGTATGCATAGTGAGAGGCTGCCATGAATTTGGCGAGTGCTGGACGGCCGAGTATTCCATTGTAAGGCAATGGAGAGTCAGCAACGTCAAAAGTGACCCTCTCAGTCCTGAAGTTCAACTCGCTGCCAAATGTCACCGGCAACGTGATCTTTCCCTTCGGCTTGCTCCTTCCCGGATTGATTCCTTGGAATGTGTTGGTCTCTTCGAGTTCTCCATCAGGGATCTGGAGTTTCTGGACTACCGCGGAGGAGATCAAGTTCAAGCCGGCCCCGCCGTCAACTAGCATCTTAGTGACCTTGTGGTTGCGGATAGTTGGTGAAACCAACATCGGCAAGCACCTGACCGCAGCTATGCGATCAGGGTGGTCCTCAATATCAAAGATGATAGGCGTGTTGGACCATTTCAGAGGCCTGCGTGACTCGACGGGTGGTTCTGCCGCATTAACTTCCCGCACCCACTGCTTGAGCTGGCGGTGTGAAGTATGCAGAGAAGCACCGCCGTCAACGCATAGGACCTATGTGGCTTTCTGGAACTCCTGCTCATCGGTCTCATCATCATCCATATCTTCATCCTCGTCGTCATCTTCATCCTTGTCGCGGCCGCGGGGAGGTCTATCTCCTTGCCACTGCTTGGCCTTGCCGCGGCGTCCTCCTCGGCCGGGGCGTTTCTTGCCGGCTCCTCCAGCACCTTCCTGGGCCTTCTCCTTGTCGTGTCGCTCGTATTCAGCCTTTTGCTGCTCGACAAGCTACTCTACCTTCTTGCAGCTCTGGAGGTCATGGCCCTTGGTGCGGTGGATCTTGCAGTACTGCTTGTTGGTGTCGTCCTGCTTGTCGGCGACTGCCACAGCCTGGTAGTTGTTGCCGCCGGAGCTACCAGCTTTGGCTTTCTTGGCGCCACATCCGTTGCCGGACTGCTCAACGACTAGCACATCTTTGCCTCTCTTCTTCCTGTTGTTCCGCCGCCGGTTTTTCTTTGCCGGGGCGGTCCCCTCACTATCTGATCCTGCTGCTTCTGTATTCTCTCCGGGGAGTTTCCTCCCCTCCTCAGCACGCGCACACTTGTCGGCCAGGGCATATAGCTCACTGACGTCTTTGATCTTGCACATCGCCATCTCCTCCCGCATCCTGTGGTTTCGAACGTTCTGATGGAACACGCTGATTACCGCGGCAGGGTGGACATCTGGGATGTTATGTTGTACGCGGCTGAATCTCTGAATGTACTTGCGCAGGGGTTCTCCTTCCTTCTGGGCGAGCAAATGAAGGTCGCTTTCTTGGCCAGGAGGCTTGTGGCCGCCTGTAAAAGCGCCGACAAACTGATGGCATAGGTCTGCCCAGGAGGATATGGAGTTGTTCGGCAAGTGCATGAGCCAGGATCTGACATTGGGCTTGAGTACCAGCGGGAAGTAATTGGCAAGGATCTTGTCGTCCCGCCCCCAGCAGCTTTGACCGCGATGGTGTAGATGCTGAGGAACTCCGACGGATGCGACTTACCGTCGTACTTCTCTGGTACATCTGGCTTGAAATTCTTTGTGCTGGGCCACTGGACTTGCCGCAGCTCACGAGTGAACGCAGGGCAACCTACCGCGTACGGCAAGTCGCCTGGTTCCCTTGGTGCATGCATGTCGACAGAGGGCCCAGCGCGCTGGTCCGATTGATGCCGCACTTCCCTTTGGCGCTCGATGCGAGTTCGAGCGTCTTCTTGCTGTCGTTCGCGAAGAACTTGGCGCTGATCGCGACGAGCTCGCGGATCTGATGACGCGGTGGAGTCGCTGTCGAGGTGGATCCGGCGAGTCGGCGATCTTGGCCTTCGGGGTGGAGAGTGCATGGTGGTTGCACCTCCACCGGTTTCGTCGCCACCGGCTCATGCCCGGCAGTCCTGCCGCGGCAGCGATGTACTCGGCTGCCGCGGAGTGTCGCTGTTGGCAAAGCCGATGAGACTCTGAATGGTGGCCCTCCATTCATTGATCTTGTCTGCCGTTGGAGGGTAATCCAAGAGCAGTTGAGCTCGCGCCAAAGCTTCTGCTGGAGTGGTGGGCGGTAGTGGCGAACGGTGTGAAGAGCGGGATATGCTCGGACTTCTAACTATGTTAGAAGGAGCAGTATCTCGTCCAGGCAACCGTGTCTCGCTCGTGCTAGCATGTTGGCGTGCACGCTGATCTTGAGCACCCCGAGATCCTCCAGCTCGATCTTGGTCCAACAAACGTATGGTACTGCGAATACCATGACGCTGTCGGTCCTGCGCCTCCTGAGATGGGCGCGGTGCGTGTACGGACGCCGAGGTCTGTGCAGCCTTGTCCTTGGACCTGGCAGCACCGTGGGTTCCCTCGTCGATGTCCGTTCTTCCGCCGATGCCTACCCCACCATCCGTTTGCTCCGGTGGTAGTGGGATCGACGTGGACGGAACAGCTGTCGCCGATGCCTTCTTCTTCAGTGGCATATTGATGAAGAAAATGAAGATCGAGCTCGTGTGAACACCGGATCAGGTTCACACAACCTCGACGCCCCCTACCTGGCGCGCCAAAGATGTCGGGGAAGCTGATCCACGAACACCTATGGGACCGGCGGACCGAGCCCCTTTAGGTTCGGTGGGGGGCGGAGATCGCACGAAGAGCAGATCGAGGCGAAGCACACGAGCGGTTTACCCAGCTTCGGAGCTCTCCAGAGAGATAATACTCCTACTGCTGCATGTCTGAGTGTATTGAGTTCTTGCTCGGGAGCGCTGAGTGCTACAGTACACACTAGCCGCTAACGAGACCGAGCGTGAGTGTTTTCTGGCCTCCGAACCCCCCTCTATGTTGCGCATGGGCCTCCTTTTATATGCTAAAGGGGTCACCGACAGGTGGCAACGTAGACAAGGGCAAAAATGGAAAAGGACTTGCGGTTGGTACAACAACCCGTACAGTGTATCATACCTAACCCTGACGGCACGGGACAAAGGCATTAAATGCCCGTCTACGTCACCCAAACAGTGCAAACAGGGACCGTCAGGGGCGCCACCGCTCGCCATGATGGCAATCTTGTCAGCGCCGCTTGCCACCGCGCACCGCTGGCTGCACAGCCTCTCGCCACGCGCGCCTGGAAAGACCCCAGGGCGACACGTTGGTAGATGTGCTGGAGCGCAGATACAGAGTGGTAGCCTGCCGCGGCAAGCGCCTTGCCGCGGTCGTTGTCTTGTCGCGTCCGGAAGCTTGTCGCTCACCGGGCCTCGCCGGGACGCGTGGCGCGTCGCGGCAAGTTCCTTGAGATGCCTTGGTTGGCCTTCCCGGCAAGCTCCTCTTGCCGGGGCCTTGTCTCCTTGGCTTGAATACTTTGTTCTTGAATGGCTCCAAAGGAACCACGGAGGACCTTGGCGGTCACCCGGCAAGCCTTGCCGCGGGGTGCTGCAACTGCCCGTGCACAAGTTCGGGATACTAGGGTACCCCCTACTCTAGTACACCGACAACGGTGGTATGTGAAGATCATTTTGCAGATCCGGACACGGTCTACGTGTTCGATAATAACCTTGAGTATTCGGAGAAGGAACCCACCTTGCAATGCCGAAGACAAGACTGCGCGCCGGACTCATCGTCCTTGAAGCCTGGTTCAGGGGCTACTGAGGGAGTCCTGGATTAGGGGGTATCCGGACAGCCGGACTACTCATATCTTCAATATTAATCAAGCGAGAAGTAGGGTTTTACCTCCATCGAGAGGGCCCGAACATGGGTAAACATTGTGTCCCTTGCTTCTTGTTACCATCAGCCTAAGACGCACAGATCGGGACCCCCTACCCGAGATCCGTCGGTTTTGACACCGACACCTGTCGCTCCCAAGTTCAACCCATGGTCAGCATGTCCGATCACCTTTGATCGCAGAGACCACCCAACTAGTATCCGGCACTTGGGCTCTGCCGCCCTGGTTCTCGACCCAATTATTGATGGATACCACCTCACTAGAGTCCTTATGGACGGAGGAAGCAGTCTCAACTTGATTCACCAAGATACTGTCCGAAAGATGGGGATTGACCCATCACGAATCAAGCCTAGTAACACTACCTTTAAAGGTGTGATACCATGAGTGGAGGCCCGTTGCACGGGATCAATTACACTGGAGGTAGTATTCGGCTCCCTAGAAAACTTCCGCAGTGAAGATTTGATCTTCGACATTGTCCCTTTCCGCAGTGGCTATCATGCACTGCTCGAATGAACTGCTTTCGCCCGCTTCAACACAGTCCCGCACTACGCTTACCAAAAGCTTAAAATTCCCGGACCTCATGGCGTTACAACAATCAATGGTAACACGGACCACTCCCTCCATGCTAATACCGTGACCCTTGCAGCCAAAGTATATGGCAACCTAACCAAGCCAAACATTTCACTGGCCAGAGAGGCCAACACTGTATCCAAACGAGTCCAGTCCGCGCCTAACAGCGATAAACCAACGGACCCTGACCTCGATTAACAGTTCGGCCTCCGCCGATTGCCCCACTAGGTTGCGGCTTAGGCATCGCGCGCACATAACTACGCACTGAAAATACCTTGGGTGACGTCGGAGGCACACTACAGAAAGAGTCCATGGCATGGTTGGACCATAGTCGGATCGCACATACCTTTTTAATGCAGGTTCATCAAGAGCCCTACACGCGAGATGGTTGTTGCAAAAGATCCTTTCAAGGCTGGCGCACCCCATCCATCAAATACTCCTCTCATAGGACTTACCACCAAGGAGAAAAGGCGTAGACGTGCGGCAGGGCACCTTAGGAGTTATTCTTCCAAACTATAGTTTTTTAAGCCCCGTGTTCAACTTTCCCTTATGTACAATTTTTCTTTTTCTCTGGCATGTAACCTGACCTTTATATTAAATGGCATTTTCTGTCGAACCACACCTTGATGTGTCAACAAGGATATAAAAGAGGCAGGTGACTATCACCTTCTTGGTTTGATTGTATTATTTTGCCATCTGTGTTCCCACCTTGTGTTCGACCGACATACGGGCTTCGGCACGGCCTTCACACTAGGGGTTGTATTCGGCCCTGCCAACCTCTTAAGTCCGAACACCCATAGGGAATTCTTCAGCGTCCAGGATGTTGCATTATATGCATCAACTCTGAATCATCTCTTTGGTCAATAGTTGGGTTGCCTAGCTCCTGTGCTTACCACCTTACGTTCCGCAAGTTCGGCTAAGGTAGTGAAGGGAGAACTACTGCAATTGTACTTCCGGCTTATTCGGTCAAGTACCTTAGTAGAGAAAGCCGAAAACTGATTGTCATGGTAGGCGAGAGCGGGTCAGTGATCCGGTGACTTAGTATTATACTACAAATGGTTCACGATTTATGTCGTGTTATACGAGGGGCTGGGTCTTTGACCAGCCATGTTGCAAAGGCGCCATACTCCGGACTGCCAATTATGCAACGAGGGGCTAGTACTTAGCCCCATAATGGACTCTTATGGCTAAGTGAAAGTACTAACGACTAGTTCACCTCGCAAGACGCCTCCTATATTGGACCAAGACGTTGGATAAAGTGTGCTCATGCGTTCCTGAACACCCCCGTAATATTTACGTGGGGGCTGAAGCCAATGACTGGTAACTTTCAGATATATAAACAACAAAAATAGGAGGATAAACTAATAATAAAAGCATAATTATCTTATACAACGAGTTCATTCCATGAGTCATACAAACCGGACCCAACTACTCAAATATGGCGTCCATCGAACACTGGCCTTCTACGATACGAGCTCCCTCAAGTACCTCGTCAAAGTACTTTTCTGGCTGCCGGTGCTCTTTCCCTTCAGGTGGCCCTGCGGTGGCGACTTTGGCGGCCTTCATCTTTGCCCACTGCATCTTGACGCGGGGTGAAGGCCATCCGGGCACCCTCAATGCAGGACGACCGCTTCAGGGCATCAATCCGAGGAAGTGCCTCCACCAGCCTCTTCACGAGTCTGAAGTGACTACTTGGGATGGCTTCGGCTGGCCACAAGCAGGTTATAACATCCTTCATGGCTAGTTCGGCCACCCTATGTAGCTCAGACAGCTACTTCAGTTGGTTGCTTAGGGGCACTAGAAGTTCTGGTGCAAGGTATTTCGACAAGACCAGCTTCTCCGCCGAGCTCCCCTCTTTGGCTCGGAAGAACGCGGCGGCATCTGCAATACTCTTAGGCGGGTTGGCAAAGGCGCCTGGAGAACTCCAGACTCTGGTTAGTAAAATATATCTCTTACTCGTATATCTACTCTGCATGATTAAGGCCTTACCAGCCGCAATTCGCTTCGCCTCTTGGATCTCTTGGCGAGCACCCTGGGCTTAAACCTGGGCCTCCTCCAGGCTCTCAAGAGCTTTTGTGAGCTCAAAGGCTTGCTGCGAACTCTTTTGCTCTAAGGACTCGCACCTTGCGATGGCGTCCTTGAGCTCCTGCTCGACTTCCCCCACCCGCGCCTCATGTTTTCGGCGGGTGGTTTGCTCTTCTTCTAACTCTTTGGCCGCTTTGTCCGCGGCCACCTTGCTCACTTCGGCCTCCGTTTTGGCTTCGGCAAGGGCGCTCTTGAGGGACTCGACCTCAGCCACGCCAACTGCAAATATATTCATAATATGTTCAGTCAGTTTAAGAAATGACTTAACTCGAAGTCAAACTTTTCGGACCTGTTGGACTACCGCACACATTGGGTTTTGTTAAACTGTTTGTTGGTGCGGTCGAGTTCCTCATCAGATAGCCGGAGCTTCTGATTGAGCTTAGCAATTTATGTCTCTTGGGTAGTAGCCACCAGCTTTGAAGCCTGTCAATTAACATATACAGCGCATTATATACTTGTTTATGATCCTTTGTTAGGATTATTCTAATCCGGACAGAGTCTCAGGGGCTAATGTCTACACATGGGCTTTCTTCTCACATATACAAAGTACTTGTGAAGGATATCATGTCGCTTACCTCAAAGCCTATCAGCAGGCTTTGAAAAGCTACTGTTAGCCAGCTATTCGCGGACCGAACCTTCTCCATAACCACACCCATAAGGGTGCGGTGTTCTTCAACAAGGGAAGCACGTTGCAGTGTGTCCCGCACAGTGTCAGCGGCCTCCGGATTAACAGAGGCCGCTGACGGAGCACCTGCTCCTCCCCCCTCTTTCGAAGAAGGATGTTGGACCGAACTCGGGACCTTACCGGTCTTCGGGGCGGTTGTCGGCGCGGGTTTGGGCTGTTGAAACACCTTGCCCTCGGTGATGATGGGGTCCGCTATGCCCAGCTCTATGGAGCCCGAAGTGTTGACCTCGGGCGCCTTCTGGACGATCTCGTCCGCCCCTCCCCGGCCCGGAGATAGCCTTTCAGATGACACCTCGGTGTCCTCCATGGCAGGGGGAGAAGGGGCGCGAGATGGGTGATACGTCTCCAATGTATCTATAATTTTTTATTGCTCCATGCTATTATATTATCTGTTTTGGATGTTTAATTGGCTTTAATATTCCCTTTTATATTATTTTTGGGACTAACCTATTAACTGGAGGCCCAGTGCTAGTTTCTGTTTTTTTGCCTATTTTAGAGTTTTGCAGAAAAGGAATATCAAACGGAGTCGGAATGAAACCTTCACGAGGATCTTTCTTGCACCAAAGCAATCCAGAAGACTTGGAGTAGAAGTCTGGAATGCCACGAGGAAGCCACGAGGCAGGAGGGTTTGCCCAGGGGGTAGGCGCGCCCCCACCCTCGTGGGCCCCTCGTAGCTCCACCGATGTACTTCTTTCGCCTATATATACTCTTATACCCTAGAAATATTGGGGGGAGCCATGAAACCACTTTTCCACTTCCACAACCTTTTGTACCTGTGAGATCCCATCTTGGGGCCTTTTCCAGCAATCTGCCGGATGGGGAATCGATCACGAAGGGCTTCTACATCAACACCATTGCCTCTCCGATGAAGCGTGAGTAGTTTACCACAGACCTTCAGGTCCATAGTTATTAGCTAGATGGCTTCTTCTGTATTTTTTATTCTCAATACAAAATTCTCCTCGATGTTCTTGGAGATCTATTCGATGTAATATTCTTTTGTGGTGTGTTTGCCGAGATCCGATGAATTGTGGATTTATGAACTTGATTATCTATGAATGTTTTCCTCTCCCTCACTTCTCCCTCGCATTATAAACTCTTCTCCCTCGCATTACATTATTTGCAATTCGCCTCGCATTACATTATTTGCCATTCGCCTCTCGTTTTCCTCTCCCCCACTTCTAAAACGATTTTTGAAAACCTTTGCCTTTTTCTTCGCCCCTCTTCTGTTCGTCTCTTTTCGCTTGCTTCTCGTGTGCTTGTGTGTTGGATTGATTGTTTGTCACGATGGCTCAAGATAATACTAAATTATGTGACTTTTCCAATACCAACAATAATGATTTTATTAGTACTCCGATTGCTCCTACTACCGATGCTGAATCTTGTGAAATTAATACCGCTTTGTTGAATCTTGTTATGAAATATCAATTTGCTGGCCTTCCTAGTGAAGATGTTGCAACCCATCTAAACAACTTCGTTGATTTGTGTGATATGCAAAATAAGAAAGATGTGGATGATAATATTGTTAAATTGAAGCTATTTCCGTTTTTGCTTAGAGATCATGCTAAAACTTGGTTCTCTTATTTGCCTAAAAATAGTATTGATTCATCAAATAAGTGCAAAGATGCTTTTATCTCTAAGTATTTCATCCCGCTAAGATCATCTCTCTTAGGAACGATATTATGAATTTTAAGCAACTTGATCATGAGCATGTTGCACAAGCTTGGGAGAGGGTGAAATTAATGATACGTAATTTCCCTACACATGGTTTGAATCTGTGGATGATTATACAAAAAAATTATGCCGGATTGAATTTTGCTTCTAGAAATCTTTTAGATTCTCTTAGAGTTGTTGGAGAAGCTACTAAACTCCTAGAGAATATTATGGCTAATTACTCTCAATGGCACACCGAAAGATCTTCCACTAGTAAAAAAGTTCATGCGATTGAAGAGATTAATGTTTTGAGTGGAAAGATGGATGAACTTATGAAATTATTTGCTAATAAAAGTGTTTCTTCTTATCCTAATGATATGGCTTTGTCCACTTTGATTGAGAATAATAATGAATCTATGGATGTGAATTTTGTTGGTAGGAACAATTTTGGTAACAACGCGTGTAGAGGCAATTTTAATTCTAGGCCGTTTCCTAGTAATTACTCTAATAATTATGGTAATTCCTCCAACAACTCTTATGGAAATTTTAATAAGATACCCTCTGATTTTGAGAATATTGTTAAAGAATTTAAGACAAAACATATAGTCCCTAGTATGCCTCTACTTGACTAGCTCGTTAATCAAAGATGGTTATGTTTCCTAACCATAGACATGTGTTGTCATTTGATGAACGGGATCACAACATTAGGAGAATGATGTGATGGACATGACCCATCCGTTAGCTTAGCATTATAATCATAACTATTTCTTTGCTACTGCTTTCTTCATGACTTATACAAGTTCCTTAGACTATGAGATTATGCAACTCCCGAATACCGGAGGAACACTTTGTGTGCTACCAAACGTCATAGCGTAAATGGGTGATTATAAAGGTGCTCTACAGGTGTCTCCAAAGGTGTTTGTTGGGTTGGCATAGATCGAGATTAGGATTTGTCAATCCATGTTTCGGAGAGGTATCTCTGGGCCCTCTCGGTAATACTCATCACTATAAGCCTTGAAAGCATTGTACTAATGAGTTAGTTGCGGGATGAAGTATTACGAAACGAGTAAAGAGACTTGCCAGTAATGAGATTGAACTAGGTATGATGATACCGGCGATCGGATCTCGGGCAAGTAACATACCGATGACAAAGGGAACAACGTATGTTGTTATGCGGTTTGACTGATAAAGATCTTCGTAGAATATGTAGGAACCAATATGAGCATCCAGGTTCCGCTATTGGTTATTGACCAGCGACGTGTCTCGGTCATGTCTACATAGTTCTCGAACTCGTAGGGCCCGCACGCTTAACATTCGATGATGATTAGTATTATGAGTTTATGTGATATGATGTACTGAAGGTTGTTCGAAGTTCCGGATGTGATCATGGACATGACAAGGAGTCTCAAAATGGTCGAAAGGTAAAGATTCATATATTGGAAGGTTGCATTTGGACATCGGAATGGTTCTGAGTGATTCGGGCATTTTTCCGGAGTACCGGGAGGTTACCTGAACCCCCCGGGGAAAGATATGGGCCCTATGGGCCATAGGAGGGAGGCTAACCAGCCCACAAGGGGTTGGTGCGCCCCCCACAAGGGAGGAGGACGAATTGGACTTGGGAAGGGGGCACCACCCCCCTTTCCTTCTCCTACTCCCTCTCCTTCCCCTTTTCCCCCTCCGGTAGAAGGAAAAAGGGTGGGGCCGAATCCTACTAGGACTGGAGTCCTAGTAGGACTCCCCTCTCCCTGGCGCGCCCCTTGTTGGCCGGCCTCCTCCTCCCCTCCTTTATATACGGGGGCAGGGGCACCCCAAAGGCACAACAGACAATCTCTTAGCCGTGTGTGGTGCCCTCCTCCACAATTTTACACCTCGGTCATATCGCTGTAGTGCTTAGGCGAAGCTATGCGCCGGTAACTTCATCATCAGTGTCACCACGCTGTTGTGTTGACAGAACTCTCCCTCGGCGTCAGATTGATCTAGAGTTCGAGGGACATCACTGAGCTGGACATGTGAAGATCGCGGAGGTGTCGTGCGTTTGGTACTTGATCGATCGGATCGTGAAGACGTATGACTACATCAACCGCGTTGTCATAATGCTTTTTCTTTCGGTCTACTAGGGTGCATAGACAACACTCTCCCCTCTTGTTGCTATGCATCACCTAGATAGATCTTGCGCGATCGTAGGAAAATTTTGAAATTACTGCGTTCCCCAACAGTGGCATCCGAGCCAGGTCTATGCGTATATGTTATATGCACGAGTAGAACACAAAGAGTTGTGGGCGATAATAGTCATACTGCTTACCAGCATGTCATACTTTTATTCGGCGGTATTGTTGGATGAAGCGGCTCAGACCGACATTACGCATACGCTTATGCAAGAATGGTTCTACCGACGTGCTTCGCACATAGGTGGCTAGTGAATGTCTGTTTCTCCAACTTTAGTTGAATCGAGTGTAGACGCCCGGTCCTTGTTGAAGGTTAAAACATCACACTTGACAAAGAATCGTTGTGGTTTTGATGCGTAGGTAAGAATAGTTCTTGATAAGCCCGTAGCAGCCACATAAAACTTGCAACAACAAAGTAGAGGATGTCTAATTTGTTTTTGCAGGGCTTGCTGTGATGTGATATGGTCAAGGCAAGATGAGATATAAATTGTTGTATGAGATGATCATGTTTTGTAACAAAGTTATTAGCAACTGGCAGGAGCCATATGGTTGTCGCTTTATTGTATGCAATGCAATCGCCATGTAATTGTTTTACTTTATCACTAAGCGGTAGCGATAGTTGTAGTAACAATAATTGGTGAGATGACAACGATGCTACGATGGAGATCAAGGTGTCGCACCGGTGACGATGGAGATCATGATGATGCTTTGGTGATGGAGATCATCAGCACAAGATGATGATGGCCATATCATGTCACATTTTTTGATTGCATGCGATGTTTATCTTTTATGCATCTTATTTTTCTTAGTACGACAGTAGCATTATAAGATGACCCCTTACTAAATTTCAAGGTATAAGTGTTCTCCCTGTATGCACCCTTGCGACAGTTCGTCGTGCCGAGACACCACGTGATGATCGGGTGTGATAAGCTCTACGTTCAAATACAACGGGTGCAAGCCAGCTTTGCACACGGAGAACATTCGGGTTAAACTTGACGAGCCTAGCATATGCAGATATGGCCTCGGAACACTGGAGACCGAAAGGTCGAGCATGAATCATATAGTAGATATGATCAACATAGTGATGCTCACCATTGAAAACTACTCCATCTCACGTGATGATCGGAAATGGTTTAGTTGATTTGGATCACGTGATCATTTAGATGACTAGAGGGATGTCTATCTAAGTGGGAGTTCTTAAGTAATATGATTAAGTGAACTTTAATTTATCATGAACTTAGTCTTGATAGTATTTTGCAAATTATGTTGAAGATCAATAGCTCGTGTTGTAGCTTCCCTATGTTTTTTATATCTTCCTAGAGAAAACTAAGTTGAAAGATGATAGTAGCAATGATGCGGACTGAGTCCGTGATCTGAGGTTTATCCTCATTGCTGCATAGAAGAATTGTGTCCTTGATGCCTCGCTAGGTGATAGACCTATTGTAGGAGCAGATGCAGACGTTATGAACATTTGGCTAGCTCAATATGATGACTACTTGATATAGTTTAGTGCACTATGCTTTATGGCTTATAATCGGGACTTCAAAGACGTTTTGAACGTCATGGAATATATGAGATGTTCCAGGAGTTGAAGTTAATATTTCAAGCAAATACCCAAGTTGAGAGATATGAAGTCTCTAACAAGTTATAAAGCTAAAAGATGGAGGAGAATAGCTCAAGCAATGAGCATGTGCTCAGATTGTCTAGGTACTACAATCGCTTGAATCAAGTGGGAGTTAATCTTCCAGATAAGATAGCGATTGAAAGAGTTCTCTAGTCACCATAACCAAGTTACTAGAACTTCTTGATGAACTATAGTATGCAAGGGATGACGAAAATGATTCCCGAGCTCTTCGTGATGCTCAAATTAATGAAGGTGGAAATCAAGAAAAAGCATCAAGTGTTGATGATTAAAGAAGATCACTAGTTTCAAGAAAAAGGGCAAAGGGAAAGAAAGGGAACTTCAGGAAGAATGGCTAGCAGGTTGTCACTCCCTGGAAGAAGCCCAAAGCTAGACCTAAGCCTGAAACTGAGTGCTTCTACTGCAAAGGAAATGGTCACCGGAAGCGGAACTACCCCAAATATTTGGTGGATAAGAAGGATGGCAAAGTGAACGAAGGTATATTTGATATACATGTTATTGATGTGTACCTTACTAGTGCTCGTAGTAACCCCTGGGTATTTGATACTTGTTCGGTTGCTAAGATTAGTAACTCGAAATAGGAGTTGCAGAATAAATAGAGACTAGTTGAGGATGAAGTGACGATGTGTGTTGGAAGTGGTTCCAAGATTGATATGATCGTCATCGTACACTCCCTATACTTTCGGGATTAGTGTTGAACCGAAAATAAATATTATTTGGTGTTTGCCTTGAGCATAAATATGATTAGATCATGTTTATTGCAATACAGTTATTCATTTAAGATAGGGAATAATTGTTATTCTATTTACATGAATAAAACCTTCCATGGTCATACACCCAATGTTGATGGTTTATTGAATCTAGATCGTGGTAATACACATATTCATAATACTGATGCCAAAATATGCAAAGTTGATAATTATAGTGCAACTTATTTGTGGCACTGCCATTTGGGTCATATCAGTGTAAAGCGCATGAAGAAACTCCATAAAGATTGACTTTTTGGAATCACTTGATTATGAATCATTTGATACTTGCGAACCATACCTTATGGGAAACATGACTAAAACTCCGTTCTTCAAAACAATGGAACGAGTTACTGACTTATTGGAAATAATACATACCGATGTGTGCGGTCTAGTGAGTGTTGAGGCTCGTGGCAGGTATCATTATTTTCTGACCTTCACAGATGATTGGAGCAGATATGGGTATATCTACTTAATGAAACACAAGTCTAAAACATTTGAAAAGTTCAAAGAATTTTAGGGTGAAGTGGAGAATCATCGTAACAAGCAAATAAAGTATCTACGATCTGATCGTAGAGCTGAATAGTTGAGTTATGAGTTTGACCTTCATTTAAAACAATGTGGAATAGTTTCACAGCTCACGCCACCTGGAACACCACGGTGTAATGGTGTGTCCGAACGTCGTAACCGCACTTTATTAGATATGGTGCAATATATGATGTCTCTTACCGATTTACCACTATCGTTTTGGGATTATGCATTAGAGACAGATGCATTCACTTTAAATAGGGCACCATCAAAATCCGTTGAGACGACGCCTTATGAACTATGGTTTGGCAAGAAACCAAAGTTGTCGTTTCTTAAAGTTTTGGGCTGTGATGCTTATATGAAAAAGCTTCAACCTGATAAGCTCGAACCCAAATCGGATAAGTGGGTCTTCATGGGATACCCAAAGGAAACTGTTGGGTACACCTTGTATCACAGATCCGAAGGCAAAATCTTTGTTGCTAAGAACGGATCCTTTCTAGAGAAGGAGTTTCTCTCGAAAGAAGTGAGTGGGAGGAAAGTAGAACTTGATGAGGTAATTGTACCTTCTCCTGAGTTGGAAAGTAGTTCATCACAGAAATCACTTCCAGTGATTCCTACATCAATTAGTGAGGAAGCTAATGATGATGATCATGAAACTTCAGATCAAGTTATTACTGAACCTCATAGGTCTTCCAGAGTACTATCCGCACCAGAGTGGTACGGTAATCCTATTCTGGAAGTCATGTTATTAGACCGTGATGAACCTACGAACTTTGAGGAAGCAATGATGAACCCAAATCCTGCGAAATGGCTTGAGGCCATGAAATATGAGATGGGATCCATGTATGACAACAAAGTGTGGACTTTGGTGGACTTGCTCGATTATCAGCAAGCCATAGAAAATAAATGGATCTTCAAGAGGAAGACGGACGCTGTAGTGTTACTATTTCCAAAGGTCGACTTGTCGCAAAAGGTTTTCGACAAGTTCAAGGTGTTGACTACAGTGAGATTTTCTCAACTGTACCGATGCTTAAGTCCGTCTGAATCATGTTACCAGTTGCCATATTTTATGAAATATGGCAAATGGATGTCAAAACTGTAATCCTTAAATGGATATTTCTTAAAGCAGAGTTGTATATGATGCAACCAGAAGGTTTTGTCCATCCTAAAGGTACTAACAAGGTGTGCAAGCTCTAGCAATCCATCTATGGACTGGTGCAAGCATCTCGGAGTTGGAATAAACGCTTTGATAGTGTGATCAAAGCATATGGTTTTATACAGTCTTTTGGAGAAGCCTGTATTTACAAGAAAGTGAGTGGGAGCTCTGTAGCATCTTTAATATTATATGTGGATGACATATTGTTGATTGGAAATGATATAGAATTTCTGGATAGCATAAAGGGATACCTGAATAAGAGTTTTTCCATGAAAGACCTTGGTGAAGCTGCTTACATATTGGGCATCAAGATCTATAGAGATAGATCAAGACGCTTGATAAGTTTTTTCAATGAGTAAATACCTTGAGAAGTTTTTGAAAGAGTTCAAAATGGATCAGCCAAAGAAGGAGTTCTTGTCTGTATTACAAGGTGTAAAGTTGAGTAAGACTCAAAGCCCGACCACGACAGAATATAGAAAGAGAATGAAAGTCATTCCCTATGCCTCAGTGATAGGTTCTATAAAGTATGCTATGGTGTGTCCAGACCTATTGTGTACCTTGCCATGGTTTTGGCAAAGGGGTACAATAGTGATCTAGGAGTAGATCAATGGACAACGGTCAAAATTATCATTAGTGAGGACTAAGGAAATGTTTCTCGGTTATAGGGTGATAAAGAGTTCGTCGGAAAGAATTACCTCGATGCAAGCTTTTTCACGGAACCAGATGACTCTGAGTCTCAATCTGGATACATATTAAAAGTGGGAGCTATTAGCTATAGTACCTCCATGCAGAGCATTATAGACATAGAATATTTGAAAAAATACATACGGCTCTGATTATGTCAGGCCTGTTGACTAAACTTCTCCCATGTGGAAAACATGATCACACCTTAGTACTCTGTGGGTGTTAAACACATAGCGATGTGAACTAGATTATTGACTCTAGTAAACCCTTTGGGTATTAATCACATGGCGATGTGAACTATGGGTATTCATTACATACACATGTGAACTATTGGTGTTAAATCACATGGAGATGTGAACTAGATTATTGACTCTAGTGCAAGGGGGGACTGAAGGAAATATGCCCTGGAGGCAATAATAAAGTTATTATTTATTTCCTTATTTCATGATAAATGTTTATTATTCATGCTAGAATTGTATTAACCGGAAACTTAGTACATGTGTGAATACATAGACAAAACATATAGTCCCTAGTATGCCTCTACTTGTCTAGCTCGTTAATCAAAGATGGTTATGTTTCCTAACCATAGGCATGTGTTGTCATTTGATGAACGGGATCACGTCATTAGGAGAATGATGTGATGGACATGACCCATCCGTTAGCCTAGCATTATGATCGTAACAGTTTCTTTGCTACTGTTTTCTTCATGACTTATACAAGTTCCTCAGACTAAGACTATGCAACTCCCGAATACCGGACGAACACTTTGTGTGCTACCAAACATTACAACGTAAATGGGTGATTATAAAGGTGCTCTACTGGTGTCTCTGAAGGTGTTTGTTGGGTTGGCATAGATCGAGATTAGGATTTGTCACTCCATGTTTCGGAGAGGTATCTCTGGGCCCTCTCGGTAATACTCATCACTATAAGCCTTGCAAGCATTGTAACTAATGAGTTACTTGCAGGATGAAGTTTTACGTAATGAGTAAAGATACTTGCTGGTAACGAGATTGAACTAGGTACGATGATACCGACGATCGAATCTCGGGCAAGTAACATACCGATGACAAAGGGAACAACGTATGTTGTTATGCGGTTTGACCGATAAAGA
The DNA here is from genome assembly GCF_002162155.2 of Triticum dicoccoides. Classification (NCBI taxonomy): domain Eukaryota; kingdom Viridiplantae; phylum Streptophyta; class Magnoliopsida; order Poales; family Poaceae; genus Triticum; species Triticum dicoccoides. The sequence goes on along the minus strand of NC_041385.1, from coordinate 94,763,658 downwards.
TCTTCGAAGAATATGTAGGAACCAATACGAGCATCTAGGTTCCGCTATTGGTTATTGACCGGAGACGTGTCCCGGTCATGTCTACATAGTTCTCGAACTCGTAGGGTCCGCATGCTTAACGTTCGATGACGATTAGTATTATGAGTTTATGTGATATGATGGACCGAAGGTTGTTTGGAGTCCCGGATGTGATCACGGACATGACGAGAAGTCTCGAAGTGGTAGAGACGTAAAGATTCATATATTGGAAGGCTGCATTCAAACATCGGAATGGTTCCGAGTGATTCAGGCATTTTTCCGGAGTATTGGGAGGTTACCGGAACCCCCCGGGGAAAGATATGGGCCTTATGGGCCATAGGAGGGAGGATAACCAGCCCACAAGGGGCTGGTGCGGCCCCCACAAGGGAGGAGGCCGAATTGTACTTGGGAAGGGGGCACCACCCCCTTTCCTTCTCCTACTCCCTCTCCTTCCCCTTTTCCCCCTCCGATAGAAGGAAAAAGGGTGGGGCCGAATCATACTAGGACTGGTGTCCTAGTAGGACTCCCCTCTCCCTAGCGCGCCCCTTGTTAGCCAGCCTCCTCCTCCCCTCCTTTATATATGGGGGCAGGGGGCACCCCAAAGGCACAACAGACAATCTCTTAGCCGTGTGCGGTGCCCCCCTCCACAGTTTTACACCTCGGTCATATCATCGTAGTGCTTAGGCGAAGCCCTGCGCTGGTAACTTCATCATCACCGTCACCATGCCGTCGTGCTGGCAGAACTCTCCCCCGGCCTCAGCTGGATCTAGAGTTCGAGGGACATCACCAAGCTGAATGTGTGCAGATCGCGGAGGTGTCATGCGTTCGGTACTTGATCGGCCGGATCATGAAGATGTACGACTACATAAACTGCGTTTTTATAACACTTCCGCTTTCAGTCTACGAGAATACGTAGACAACACTCTCCCTTCTCGTTGCTATGCATCACCTATATAGACCTTGCGTGATCGTAGAAATATTTTGAAATTACTGCGTTCCCCAACACCTTGCAATGTCGAAGACAATCTGAAAGTCGAATATATCATCATTGAAGACTAGTTCCGGGGCCAATGAGGGAGTCCTGGATTAGGGGTCCTCGGACGTCTGGTCTATTGACATGGTCCGGACTAATGGGTCGTCAAGATACAAGACAGAAGATTATTTCTCGTGTCCGGTGGGGACTCCCTTATGCGTGGATGGAAAGTATAGGTGTCCGGAAAGTATAGGACTCCCTTGTACAACCCTAGGCCGCTCTGGTGTCTATATAAACCGGAGGGTAGATCAGAGGCAGGATCATCACAACATTGCTAGGCTAGCTACTCTAGGGTTAGCTGAATCGATCTCGAGGTAGATCAACTCTTGTAATCTTCATACCCTCGAATATAATCAAGCAGGAGTAGGGCTTTACGTCCATCAAGAGGGACCGAACCTGGGTAAATACAGTGTCCATTCTCCATAGTTACCATTGGTTCTTAGACGTGCAGCTTGGGCCCCCCTACCCGAGATCCACCAGTTTTGACACCGATAGCGGGCAGGAAGTACATCTCAAGCTCACATAGTATGACAACGATCTCATCCTGTAGCCTTTGGAGCTGCTTCACACTTATGGACTTTCGAGAGATAACATCGAAGAAGTTGCAGAGACCAGTAAGCATGTCACGGACGTGCTTCTCCATTATCCCTCTAATGGAAACTGGGAGTAACTGTGTCATCATCACGTGACAGTCATGAGACTTCATCCCGCTGAACCTTTTCTTCTTGGGGTCTAGAAATCTGCTTATCTTCCCATAGTAACCGGAATTGACTTTGATTCCCATAAGGCACTTGATGAAATGATCGATCTCCTTCACACTTAAGGTGAAGCAAGAAGGGGGGCAATAATTCTCCTCCTTGTTGAATTTTCTGCCCCTTTCCCCTCCTCCATCTCCATCTCCTCTGTCGACTTCTTACGGTGGAGATCTTCCCTGATCTTTAAATCTTAAGTCTTTCCTTACCTCCGGCCCATCCTTCGTCTTCTCCGGCATGTTCATCAGTGTGCCAAGCAAGCTCTTGAGGACATTATTCATGATATGCATTTGATCAACGCAATGAGGCGTGTCGTGATTGGGCCAGTACTCCAAGTCCCAGAAAACAGACCTCGTTTTCCATACCTTCAGCAGCGGCTCTGGCGCCTTTTTCATCTTTCCCGGCGCGGGGCACTATTCCCAGTTTCTCAATAGCTTGTTGATTTCGGCGCTGCTCCTCTTACGTGGAGGTCCTCGATGCTCAGCCAACCCATTGAATAGATCTCCACACTTTCTCCACGGGTCATCCTTCTCGAGCCATCTACGATGCCCCATGTACACGATTTTCCCGGACCCGCCATCTTTCATTGACGTAAGCTGCTGAGACGTTGTATCATCCATGCACCTCGTGCATCTGTGGTATCCGTGGCACACCTGGCTTGAGGTGTACCCATAACCGATATAGTTGTGCACCGTCGTCATCAGTGCGGATCTCATATGGAAATACTCTCCTTTGCTGGCATCCTATGTCCATGCCGGTGTTTTCCATAATGTGTCTAGCTCCTCTTGAAGAAGCCCCATATACAGGTTAATACTATTTCCCAGTTGTTTGGGCCCTTGAATCAGCATGCTCATGTGTATGTACTTTGTCTTCATGCACTTCCATGGGGGGAGGTTGTACATCCATACAAAGACGGGCCATGTGATGTGGTTGGTGTTTTGGTTTCCAAATGGATTCATGCCATCGGTACTCGCACCAAGCACGATGCTCCTTGGATCTTCTGTAGCAAATCCATATACGGTGTTGAATGCTATCCACTGGCTACCATCTACGAGGTGTCTCATCTTCGGATCATCTCCCTCGTCAGGCTTCTTCCTCTCCGTGTGCCAGCGCATGAGCTTTGCTTCCTTAGGATCTATGAAATACCGCTGCAGATGGGGAGTGATCGGAAAGTACCATACAACTTTCTGAGGAGCTTTCTTTCCTCCCTTCTTGTATCGAGAAGCATTACACACTGGACAACTTGTTTTTTTACGTGCTCCCCCTGATAAATGATGCAATCGTTGATGCATGTGTGGTACCTAATATGCGGCAAATGAAAAGGGCAAACAATTTTCTTGGCCTCCTCGACACTAGTAGGACACAGGTTCCCCGCGGGAAGAACTTTATTATGTAGATACTTCAAAAGCTCATTGAGGCTTTTGGTTGTCCATTTATTTTTGGCCTTCGTCTTTAGAAGTTTGAGCGTGAAACTCAAGCGGGTCACCTCAGGATCGCAACCGTCATACGATGTAGTCTTTGAGTCTACTTAAAGTTGCGCCAGCTTGGCCTCCTCTCTAGAAGCATCTCTCTTGCTAGTTGTACTCTTGCGAAGGAGCTCTCAAACATGAGGGTCCTGCATGATTGCGGCGTGACCTCCGCCTCTTCTCCTTCATGTCCGGACTCTTCTTCGGTGCCGTGTCTGGAATCTTCTATGCCGCCATCATTTCCGGACTCTTCCCCACTACCATGTCCGCCGCCATTGTCTTCATGTTGAACGGTCATCTCTTCATCTAGCCCTGATACGTCTCCAATGTATCTATAATTTTTTATTGTTCCATGCTATTATATTACCTGTTTTAGATATTTATGGGCTTTACTTTACACTTTTATATCATTTTTGGGACTAACCTACTAACCGGAGGCCCAGCCTGAATTGCTGTCTTTTGCCTATTTCAGTGTTTCGCAGAAAAGGAATATCAAATGGAGTCCAAATGGAATGAAACCTTCGGGAGCTATCTTTTTGGAAGAAACACAATCCAGGAAACTTGGAGTGGACATCAAGAAGCAGTCGAGGTGGCCACGAGGGTGGCCGGTGCGCCCTAAGGGGGTGGGCGCACCCCCTGCCTCGTGGGCCCCTCATGGGTCCCCTGACCTACCTCCTTCGCCTATATATATCTTCGTACCACGAAACCATCCAGGAGCACCACGAAAAACTATTTCCACCACCGCAACCTTCTGTATCCACGAGATCCCATCTTAGAGCCTTCGTCGGTGCTCTGCCGGAGGGGGAATCGACCACGGAGGGCCTCTTCATCATCACCAAGGCCTCTCTGATGTGTTGTGAGTAGTTTACCACAGACCTTCGGGTCCATAGTTATTAGCTAGATGGCTTCTTCTCTCTCTTTGAATCTCAATACAAAGTTCTCCTCGATCTTCTTGGAGATCTATTCGATGTAACTCTTTTTGCGGTGTGTTTGTCGAGATCCGATGAATTTTGGGTTTATGATCAAGTTTATCTATGAGAAGTATTTGAATCTCATGTGAATTCTTTTATATATGATTGGTTATCTTTGCAAGTCTCTTCGGATTATCAATTAGTTTGTCCTACTAGATTGATATTTCTTGCAATGGGAGAAGTGCTTAGCTTTGGGTTCAATCTTGCGGTGTCCTTACCGAGTGACAGCAGGGGCAGCAAGGCACGTATTGTATTGTTGCCATCGAGGATAAAAATATGGGGTTTATATCATATTGCTTGAGTTTATCCCTCTACATCATGTCATCTTGCTTAATGCGTTACTCTATTCTTATGAACTTAATACTCTAGATGTAGGCAGGAGTCGGTCGATGTGTGGAGTAATAGTAGTAGATGCAGAATCGTTTCGATCTACTTGTTGCGGACGTGATGCCTATATACATGATCATGCCTAGATATTCTCATAATTATGCACTTCTCTATCAATTACTTGACAGTAATTTGTTCACCCACCATAATACTTATGCTATCTTGAGAGAAGCCACTAGTGAAACCTATGGCCCCGGGGTCTATTCTCTATCATATAAGTTTCCAATCTACTTTATTTTGCAATCTTTACTTTTCAATCTATATCATAAAAATACCAAAAATATTTATCTTATCATATTATCTCTATCAGATCTCACTTGCGCAAGTGGCCGTGAAGGGATTGACAACCCCTTTATCGTGTTGGTTGCGAGGTTCTTGTTTGTTTGTGTAGGCACGTGGGACTGGGGAGGAGCCTCCTACTGGATTGATACCTTGGTTCTCAAAACTGAGGGAAATACTTACGCTAATTTGCTGCATCACCCTTTCCTCTTCAAGGGAAAAAACAACGCATGCTCAAGAGGTAGCAAGAAGGATTTCTGGCACCATTGTCGAGGAGGTCTTCGCTCAAGTCAAGACATACCTAGTACCCATCACAAACTCATCTCCCTCGCATTACATTATTTGCCATTTGCCTCTCGTTTTCCTCTCCCCCACTTCACCTTTGCCATTTTATTCGCCGTCTCTTTTATGTTTGCCTCTTTTTCGCTTGACTCTTGTGTGCTCGTGTGTTAGATGTTTATCTCGTTATCATGGCTAGTCCTCCTATCATCATTAATACTCCCAATCATGAAGTTCTTAATTTTAAACAAAGGGAGGGAGAAAATCTAAAAGATGCTTGGCATAGGATTTGCAATGCTCAAAATAAATCTACTAGGAAGCAATCTACTTCCGTTCTTCTTCGCAATTTTTATGTAGGCATTACTCCTTGGAATAGATACATTCTTGATACTATTACCGGAGGGAATTTTTTGGGTAGCCATACTTTTGATGCTTATAAGGCCATGACAGATTTGTTCATTCTATCGCCTCTTTTGGTTAACGGAACAGTTTTAACTTTAGAACATGTGATGCAAAGGCTTGAAATTATTGAAAATAAAGTGTCTACTGTTGAGTTAATTTAAAATTTGGATAAAAAGATCCACAACCAAATTACTCAATATGGATCTAAGGTTGGATTTACTTTGAAAAGTTTTAAAGAGAAGGAACCTATGGTTAATGAAAGGATAGATCAAGATTCCACAAGAATCGGTAAACTTGAGGATATTATTACTAATTTAGGGTCTGTCTTTTCATCCATAAAAAATACTCCAAGTCCTCCTACAAAAATTGCTAAATTAATGTATGTTCCCAAAAATAGGGGTGAATCTTCTAATAAGGAAAATGCGGATCTCAAATCAATAAGTATTCTATCCAATTTCTTCTCTCTTATTAAGGAACCTTTTGCTACAAATGATTATCTTGATTTTCTGCCTAAGAGTTTAATCATTACCAAAAGGAAAGAAACTCCTATGGGTTATAAGTGTTCTATTGAAGAATTGAATGCCAAAGATGGCAATACTTAGATCTATTCTCGCTTTTATGCCTAGCTAGAGGCGTTGGGAGGCAACCCAATTTTGTTTTTGTTCCTTGATTTTTGTTCCTATTTAGTAATAAATAATTCATATAGCCTCTTGTTAGATGTAGTTTTATGTTTTAATTAGTGTTTGTGACAAGTAGAACTTATAGGATCATCTTGGGTGAAAGTTAATTTGATTCTCCTGAAAAACAGAAACTTTGCGCTCACGAGAAAAAATCAATAAATCACAGAAACGTGATTTTGAGTTGATTATTTTTGCAGTAGATCAATAGACAAATTACCTAGGACTTTATATTTTGGTAGTATTTTTGGAGTTCCAGAAGTATTCGAAAGTTATAGATTGCTACAGATTGTTCTGTTTTTGACAGATTCTGTTTTTCGGTGTTGTTTGCTTATTTTGATGCATCTATGGCTAGTATCGGGGGGTATGAACCATAGAGAAGTTGGAATACAGTATGTTTGACATCAATATAAATAAATAATGAGTTCATTACAGTACCTTAAGTGGTGGTTTTTCTTTCTTGCACTAACGGAGCTCATGAGATATCCTGTTGAGTTTTGTGTTGTGAAATTTTCAAGTTTTCGGTAAAGATTTGATGCACTATGGAATAAGGAGTGGCAAGAGCCTAAGCTTGGGGATGCCCGTGGCACCCCAAGATATTCAAGGACAACCAAAAGCCTAAGCTTGGGGATGCCTCAGAAGGCATCCCCTCTTTCGTCTTCGTCTATCGGTAACTTTACTTGGAGCTATATTTTTAATTACCACATTATAAGTGTTTTGCTTGGAGCGTCTTGTATGATATGAGTCTTTGCTTTTTAGTTTTCCACAATCATCGTTGATGTACACACCTTTTGGGAGAGACTCACATGATTCAGAATTTATTAGAATACTCTATGTGCTTCACTTATATCTTTTGAGCTATGCAGTTTTGCTCTAGTGCTTCACTTATAACTTTTTAGAGCATTGTGGTGATTTTATTTTGTAGAAATTATTGATCTCTCATGATTCACTTATATTATTTTGAGAGTCTTTTAGAACATCATGGTATTTGCTATGGTTATAAAATTGGTCCTAGATTGGTGGGCATCCAAGTTGGGTATAATAAAAACTATCATGAGAAGTGAATTGAATACTATGATCAACTTGATGCTTATAATTGTTTTGAGATATGAAGGTGGTAATATTATAGTCATGCTAGTTGTTGTAATTGTGAATTTAAGAAATACTTGTGTTGAGGTTTGCAAGTCGCGTAGCATGCACGTATGGTAACCGTTGTGTGACAAATTTATTGCATAGGGTGCTCTTTTGATTGCCTTCCTTATGTGTGGAGGTCGGGGGGCGCGATGGTTAACTCCTACCAACCTCCCCCCTAGGAGCATGCGTAGTAGTACTTTGCTTCGAGGGCTAATAAAACTTTTGCAATAAGTATATGAGTTCTTTATGACTAATTTTGAGTCCATGGACTATACGCACCTTTACCTTACCATCATTGCTAGCCTCTACGGTACCGTGTATTGCCCTTTCTCACCTTGAGAGTTGGTGCAAACTTTGCCGGTGCATCCAAACCCCTTGATACGATATGCTCTATCACACACAAACCTCCTTATATCTTCCTCAAAACAGCCACCATACCTACCTATTATGGCATTCCCATAGCCATTCCGAGATATATTGCCATGCAACTTTCCACCATTCCGTTTATTATGACATGCTTCATCATTGTCATATTGCTTTTTGCATGATCATGTAGTTGACATCGTATTTGTGGCAAAGCCACCATGCATAATTTTTATACATGTCACTCTTGAGTCACCGCATATCCCGGTACACCGCCGGAGGCATTCATATAGAGTCATATTTTGTTCTAGTATCGAGTTGTAATTCATGAGTTGTAAGTAAAATAGAAGTGTGATGACCATCATTTTTAGAGCATTGTCCCTAAAAAGGGGGGAAGGCCAAAAAAAGGCCAAAAAAATAAAAAAAAAGAAATGCCAAATAAAAGACAATGCCACTATATTTTTTTCCACACTTGTGCTCAAAATAGCACCATGGTCTTTATGATAGAAAGTCTTCTATGTTGTCACTTTCATATACTAGTGGGAATTTTTCATTATAGAACTTGGCTTGTATATTCCAATGATGGGCTTCCTCAAAATGCCCTAGGTCTTCGTGAGCAAGAAAGTTGGATGCACACCCACTTAGTTTCTTTTGTTGAGCTTTCATACATTTATAGCTCTAGTGCATCCGTTGCATGGCAATCCCTACTCCTTGCATTGACATCAATTGATGGGCATCTCCCTAGCCCGTTGATTAGCCGCGTCAATGTGAGACTTTGTCATTTTTTGTCTTCTCCACACAACCTCCATCATCATATTCTCTTCCACCCATAGTGCTATATCCATGGCTCACGCTCATGTATTGCGTGAGAGTTGAAAAAGGCTGAAGCGCGTTAAAAAGTATGAACCAATTGCTTGGTTGAAACCGGGGTTTTTCTTGATGGGAGTATTTTATGTGATGAAAATGAAACATAGCCAAACTATATGATTTTGTAGGGATGAACTTTCCGTTGCCATGTTATTTTGAGAAGACATGATTGCTTGGTTAGTATGCTTGAAGTATTATTATTCTTTTATCAATATATGAACTTTTATTTTGAATCATTTGGATCTGAACATTCATGCCACAATAAACAGAAATACATTTATAAATATGTTAGGTAGCATTCCACACCAAAAAATTTGTTTTTATCATTTGCATACTAGAGGACGAGTAGGAATTAAGCTTGGGGATGCTTGATACGTCTCCAACGTATCTATAATTTTTTATTGTTCCATGCTATTATATTACCTGTTTTGGATGTTTATGGGCTTTACTTTACACTTTTATATCATTTTTGGGACTAACCTACTAACCGGAGGCCCAGCCCGAATTGCTGTTTTTTTGCCTATTTTAGTGTTTCGCAGAAAAGGAATATCAAACAGAGTCCAAACGGAATGAAACCTTCGGTAGCAATCTTTTTGGAACAAACGCAATCCAGGAAACTTGGAATGGACGTCAAGAAGCAGTCGAGGCAGCCACGAGGGTGGCCGGCACGCCCTAAGGGGATGGGCATGCCCCCTACCTTGTGGGCCCCTCGTGGCTCCCCTGACCTACCTCCTTCGCCTATATATATCTTCGTACCCCGAAACCATCCAGGAGCCACCACCGCAACCTTATGTATCTGTGAGATCCCATCTTGGAGCCTTCGTCGGTCCTCCGCCGGAGGGAGAATCGACCATGGAGGGCCTCTCCATCATCACCAAGGCCTCTCCGATGAGTTGTGAGTTGTTTACCACAAACCTTCGAGTCCATAGTTATTAGCTAGATGGCTTCTTCTCTCTCTTTGAATCTCAATACAAAGTTCTCCTCGATCTTCTTGCAGATCTATTCAATGTAACTCTTTTTGCAGTGTGTTTGTCGAGATCCGATGAATTGTGGTTTATGATCAAGTTTATCTATGAGAAGTATTTGAATCTCCTCTGAATTCTTTTATGTATGATTGGTTATCTTTGCAAGTCTCTTCGAATTATTAGTTTGGTTTGGCCTACTAGATTGATCTTTCTTGCAATGGGAGAAGTGCTTAGCTTTGGGTTCAATCTTGCGGTGTCCTTACCCAGTGACAGTAGGGGCAGCAAGGCACGTATTGTATTGTTGCCATCAAGGATAAAAAGATGGGGTTTATATCATATTGCTTGAGTTTATCCCTCTACATCATGTCATCTTGCTTAATGTGTTACTCTGTTCTTATGGACTTAATACTCTAGATGCAGGCAGGAATCGGTCGATGTGTGGAGTAATAGTCGTAGATGCAGAATCGTTTCGATCTACTTGTTGCGGACGTGATGCCTATATACCTGATCATGCCTAAATAAATAATTATGCACTTTTCTATCAATTGCTCGACAGTAATTTGTTCACCCACTGTAATACTTATGCTATCTTGAGAGAAGCCACTAGTGAAACCTATGGCCCCCAGGTCTATTCTCTATCAAATAAGTTTCCAGTCTACTTTATTTTCCAAAAGTACTCCTTCTTTGCATCTTGCACACGTACATCTAATCCTAGTCCAATTATTTGCATACATGTCCATCTGCATGGATTGCATGTATTGCTCAATGATCCATGCACTCACCTTCATGGCCGACTGCACGGTATAACAAGCAAAGGGTTATAAACAAAGTGCATGCATGCTTCAAAGTCATAGAAATTTTTGGCATGACCTTGCCTAACAATAGGACATATCGAGTTTGCTCAAAATTCACCGAAACGGAAATAAATCGACATCTCGGCAAAACATAAGCAACTCGGGGGCATGTTACTCACACAAATATCTCCATATCCCATACACACATATTCTCCTTCACACACATATTCCCATTCGTATTCACCTATATGAGATACCGAATCGAGAGAGCACGGTTAGATGATGAGGCCTTTTGCTACCTATATGGATAAAAAGTGTGGATGGCTAAATAACTAACTAGATCTAGTTGTTGGGGAGAAGAGATGATCACTCTAGCTAACTAATTGAGAGGGAGTTATGGTGGAGGGGGCATTAATGGGGAGAGAACAGAGAGGTAGGAGGAAAAGATAGATGAGAGGCCATTTATGGAGAGATATGGTGGACAATGACATCAATGAGGAGAGAAGAGAGGTAGGAGGAAGAGAGAAGAAGGGCAACAATGGTGTAGAAGGGAGAGGGGAAAGGAGGGGGAGAGAGGGCAAAGTGGGGAGGAGGGGGAGGGGTGGGTGAAAAGGTGGTACCAGCCGCAACTAGCAGTAGCGTTGTATCCCAGAAAGCTTTGCTGCTATGGCGTTGGTAGTGGCGCTTTTAATGCACAAGCGCTACTACTAATGGGGCCCATTATCAGTAGTGGTGCTGCAAAACAAAGCACTACTGCTAAACTCTTAGTAGTAGCATTGGTATTTGGACAGCGTTGCTACTATAGCTACGGTCGGTGGCATCGTCTGGTCCCACATAGTAGTACAGTTTTGTGTTATCCAGCGCTACTGCTAAGGTGTTAGTTGTAGCATTGCACCGAAGCAGCGCTACTACTAAGTAGCAGCGGCGTCGGCTTTTTTCCAGCGCTACTACTGAGGTCCTACCTATAAGCATTTCCCTAGTAGTGCGAGCAAGCAAGATGGCATCTTCAAGAAGGGGAGTGATGTCGTGATGTCACCGCCATCCGATTTGAAGAACCAGATCAAGTGTTTCCCCCGGTGCTCGAAGAGGGCACTGATAGAGGCCATGACAGCGCCTCCGAGAAGGGAAAAGACACCCGCGGGCGATGTCGCTTCCAGCGTCGGCGAGCCGAGGAGGGATTTCGCCCTAGCCTAAGTCCGAGCGATCACATTGCCGGAGATTAGAGTCCAGAGATGAGAAAGTGGATTTGCTGGTCAAGATCACCACCTCATGAGAGGATGGGTGGGTTGTTGGGGAACGTAGCATGCAATTTCAAAAATTTCCTACACTCATGCAAGATCTATCTAGGAGATGCATTGATAGAGTGTGTCTACTGATACGTCTCCAATGTATCTATAATTTATGAAGTATTCATGCTATTATATTATCTGTTTTGGATGTTTAATGGGCTTTATTATACACTTTTATATTATTTTTGGGACTAACCTATTAACCGGAGGCCCAGCCCATATTGCTGTTTTTTGCCTATTTCAGTGTTTCGCAGAAAAGGAATATCAAACGGAGTCCAAACAGAATGAAACCTTCGGGAGAGTTATTTTTGGAATGGAAGCAATCCAGGAGATTTGGAGTGGATGTCAGGTAAGCTTTGAGGTGGCCACGAGGGTCAGGGGCGCGCCCTACCCCCCTGGGCACGCCCCACACCCTCATGGGCCCCTCGTGGCTCCCATGACCGACCTCTTTCGCCTATATATCTCTATATATCCTGAAAACATCCGGGGGCACAATATATCGGGAGTTCCGCTGCCGCAAGCCTCTGTAGCCACCAAAAACCTATCGGGACCCTATTCCGGCACCCTGCCGAAGGGGGGATCCCTCACCGGTGGCCATCTTCATCATCCCGGCGATCTCCATGACGAGGAGGGAGTAGTTCACCCTCGGTGCTGAGGGTATCTACCAGTAGCTATGTGTTTGATCTCTATCTCTCATGTTCTAGATTTGGCACGATCTTGATGTATTGCGAGCTTTGCTATTATAGTTGAATCTTATGATGTTTCTCCCCCTCTACTCTCTTGTAATGGATTGAGTTTTCCCTTTGAAGTTATCTTATCGGATTGAGTATTTAAGGATTTGAGAACACTTGATGTAAGTCGTGCATGTGCTTATCTGTGGTGACAATGGGATATTCACGTGATCTACTTGATGTATGCTTTGGTGATAAACTTGCGGGTTCAGTGACCTTGTGAACTTATGCATAGGGGTTGGCACACATTTTCGTCTTGACTCTCCGGTAGAAACTTTGGGGCACTCTTTGAAGTACTTTGTGTTGGTGGAATAGATGAATATGAGATTGTGTGATGCATATCATATAATCATACCCACGGATACTTGAGGTGACATTGGAGTATCTAGGTGACATTAGGGTTTTGGTTGATTTGTGTCGTAAGGTGTTATTCTAGTACGAACTCTATGATAGATCGAACGGAAAGAATAGCTTCATGTTATTTTACTATGGACTCTTGAATAGATTGATCAGAAAGGATCACTTTGAGGTGGTTTCGTACCCCACAATAATCTCTTCGTTTGTTCTCTGCTATTAGTGACTTTGGAGTGACTCTTTGTTGCATGTTGAGGGATAGTTATATGATCCAGTTATGTTATTATTGTTGAGAGAACTTGCACTAGCTAAAGCATGAACCTTAGGCCTTGTTTCCTACCATTGCAATACTGTTTGTGCTCACTTTTATCATTAGTTACCTTGCTATTTTTATATTTTCAGATTACACATACTCATATCTACCATCCATATTGCACTTGTATCACCATATCTTCGCCGAACTAGTGCACCTATACAATTTACCATTGTAATGGGTGTGTTGGCACTACAAAAAAATACACTTCCGTGATGATACGTGTTTATCACAGTAGGTTGAGTTTTCTGTCATGCATGTACATCCATGACAAATTTATGACAGAATCAAGATAGTCATACCTGTGCTGTCGTAGAAGTGTTCCATGACATTACCGAAATTATCATCACGGAAGTGTCCACTTCCATGACGATAAATCGTGCGTCACAGAAGTGATTTCGTCAAGGGTGACCGACACATGGCATCCACCGTAATGGAACGCCGTTAAGCTATCGGGTCGGGTTTTGGATCCGATAACCCGTTAACAGCCCCGACTGAGGGAGTCCTGGACTAGGGGGTGTCCGGATAGCCGAACTATCATCATCAGCCGGACTCCAAGACTATGAAGATACAAGATTGAAGACTTCGTCCCGTGTCCGGATGGGACTTTCCTTGGCGTGGAAGGCAAGCTTGGCGATACGGATATGTAGATCTCCTACCATTGTAACCGACTCTGTGTAACCCTAGCCCTCTCCGGTATCTATATAAATCGGATGGCTTTAGTCCATAGGACGAACAACAATCATACCATAGGCTAGCTTCTAGGGTTTAGCCTCCTTGATCTCGTGGTATATCTACTCTTGTAACACACATCATCAATATTAATCAAGCAGGACATACGGTTTTACCTCCATCAAGAGGGCCCGAACCTGGGTAAAACATCGTGTCCCTTGTCTCTTGTTACCTTCCGCCTAGACGCACAGTTCGGGACCCCCTACCTGAGATCCGCCGGTTTTGACACCGACATTGGTGCTTTCATTGAGAGTTCCTCTGTGTCGTCACCGATAGGCTCGATGGCTTCTTCGATCATCATCAATGACGCAGTCCACGGTGAGACCTTCCTCCCCGGATAGATCTTCGTATTCGGCGGCTTTGCACTGCGGGCCAATTCGCTTGGCCATCTGGAGTAGATCGAAAGCTACGCCCCTGGCCATTAGGTCAGATTTGGAAGTTTGAACTTCACGGTTGACATCCGCGGGGACTTGATCTTCGATGGATTCGAGTCACAGCCAAGTGCGCCGCACTGTCACGACGGGCATGATTTAGCTCTGCAGCCGGACAGTACCCTGGAGGCCGCACTCGAGCCTGCTCCGATCTTCAATTCGGAGCCGGCTGTGCAGATCGAGGACGGATGGCTAGACACCACCTCGGGGGCTGCAACCTCTATGGCGATAGAGCCGAACACTAATCTTGTCCCTCATGAAGCCCGTGACTCCGAGGTGCCGGACTCCTCGCCGGACTCCGAGCCTCCCGTGCCCCCTCCAACCGAATCAGGTTGGGCGCCGATCATGGAGTTCACCATCGCGGACATCTTTCAGCACTCACCTTTCAGCGACATCTTGAGCTCGCTAAAGTATCTCTCATTCTCAGGAGAGCCCTGGACGGACTGCGGTCAGGGCGGTTGGGATGCGGACGACAAAGAAATTCAACGCCCACCCACCACCCACTTAGTAGCCACTGTCAACGATCTAACCGACATGCTAGACTTCAACTCCGAAGACATCGACGGTATGGATGACGATGCCGGAGACGACCAAGAACCAGCGCCTATCAGACACTTGAAAGCCACCCCAACTCACGACGTATACATGGTGGATACACCAAAAGGAAGCGATAATGAGGAACAACGGGACATGGCGAAGGACAACTCCCCCAGCAAACAACCAAAACGGCGACGCAAGCGCCGCCCGAAGTCCCGCCTCGATAAAAACGGCACCCATACAGACCCGGCCCTAGAGCAGGGCGAAGCAGTGGACGACGAACCCCACAAGCAGCACGCCGGAAAACAGAAGACTTTCCCACTAGAAGTCAAAACAGTGAACTCACTTCATGTGATAACACGAAAACACAGTGCGGCACCTGCCATACCAGGACACCGTCCGCAGAATGGGGATAGACCCTACCAAAATTTGCCGTAGTAGCACTTCCTTCAAAGGAGTGACGCCAGGCCTTTAAGCCAATTGTACAGGCTCTATACCACTAGAAGTTGTGTTCGGTTCATCCGACAACCTCCATCGCGAAAAGCTCACTCTCCATATTGCCCCATCCAACAGTGGCCCTCAAACACTACTGGGACGCGAAGCTTTCGCCCGCTTTAACGCAATACCACATCACGCGTCTATTACGCTTCAAATGCCTGGTCCACGCGGCATAATCTCATTAAAGAGTAACTTTGAGTGTTCCTCGACCACGGAGAACGTGAGGCCGCCCTGACAGCCACACACTAATCCGACCTTGCAGGTCAAAGCCCCTGAAAACAGGTCATTCAGACCTCGGACACGGTTAGGCGAGTCCGGCGTAAATAAACAAGGGGCTTCCCAGCCGCATACCCCTTTACAAGGGGCCGCGCGTATAAACGATGAGAGCCAATAAAGCTCAACTTTATTCATCTTCCAAATTATACTTTATTTTAAATACAACTTTCGCATGATATTTCTTCCAAACTAAGTCCTTCTCTTTTACAGATGAAGCACGTGCTACACCCGTCCAGGATACAGCACACCGGAGACACAGGCGCAGACGTGCAGCAGGGACCCGTTGCAAGGATTCTTTTCAGATTAAGACCCTGCGTAAACCTTTCTTACTGTCTCTTGTTGATACACATCCCCGGGTTTTCTACCATAACCGAGGAGGAGGCTAGCGTTTTGGCATCGACCGCGTCAGAAGTTCCTGCCTGTACCTGGACACTAGGGGCTTAGGGCATTGTTCTGCCCGGTATCATAAAGACCGAACACCTCAGGGAGTGTTCGGCGTCTCGAGTTAGGCCATATATGCACCAGCTCCAAATCATGTCTTTTGTCAAATGTTGGGTTTGCCCGGCTCCTGTGTTTTGCTGCCTTACATTCCGCTCCATCGGCTAACGCGGCACCAGGAGAACTACTGCGATTGTGCCCCGGTTCGGCCGGGCGAGCACCTCAGTAGAGAAAGCCAAAATCTGGCTGTCATGATATAGCGAGAGACTGGTCAACCACTCGATCGACTATTGGAATGTTTAGAATTCCTCTGCTTTGACGAAGGACCGCTTCCCGGTCAGGCACATACGGGCCCCGAGTTCGGCGAGCGCGGTGCCTCTTGGGGCTATATAGTAGCCCCACCATCGAGCTCCTATGGCTAAGTGAAAGTGATAAAGCATTATAGTCCAGTTGCCTAGTTTGCTATGCTATCACCTCCTTCAAAGGACCAAGACGTTAGATTAAGTGTGAAAAAGCGTTTTTCTTTTTTGCAAACACCCCCGCACCATGTGCGTGGGGGCTGAAGCCAAAGACTGCAACTTTCAGGTTATTCATACATATACGGCCGCACAACAGATAGTTCAATACTTGAATGCACAAGTATAAAAAGTCGTTGCATTATAAACATGATCTCAGAAATCATACATGTCATTTAAACATAACATCTTTCAAGCACCGCGACTCTATTAAACGAGCGCCCTGCAGGACTTCCTCAAAATAGTGCTCGGCGGGTAATTGGCTTTTGTCCGAACCCCGGGATGCAACAGCGGTGGCATCCATCTCCGCCCAGTATGTTTTCACATGGGCGAGAGCCATCCGTGCACCTTCTGTGCATGCCGACCGCTTCATCGCCTTGATATGCGGCACCGTCCCAAGGAATTGCTGCAACAAGCCAAAATAACTCTTCGGCTTGGGCCTTTCCGGCCTCAGATGAGCGACCACATCCGTCATGGCAAGTCCGGACAATCTATTCAGCTCAGCCCACTCAGCCAGTCGATCAGTCAACGGAAGTGGACGCTCCGGACTATGGAATTGAGACCAGTAAAGCTCTTCCATTTTGTGATCCTTCTGGCTTCGGAAGTGCATGATTACGTCCGCCGCACTCGCCGCCAAATCCAGATAAGGATCCTCCGCACCACACAACTGGCCCAGCTGAGCATACTTCGGATCCGTGAACTTCCTACGCAGAAGAAAGGGCTTTCCAGCCGCAATGTCTCCGGCTTGACGCAGTTCCTCCTTCATAGCCCGCATCTCACTCCGGGCATCCTTGACTTCGGAGGCGGCCTTCTTCAGGCCCTCTTGCTCCACTCGGCGTTCTCCTTCAAGAACCTCACAAGGGTCGGTAGCATATTTTAATTTCAAGGCCATTCCGGCCATCTCTTCCCTGCTTCGGCAGTGAGCAGCCTTTTCGGCTTTTAGCTCTTTCGTTGCCTTCGAGGCAGCCGCATCACTTTTCCTAGCTTGCTCCTTGGCTCGAGCAAGCTCTGCTCGAAGGTCTTCCGTAGCAGCGGCACCATCTACATCAAGCATACAAATTGTAAGGAATGGGCGTCAGCTCCCTTACTAGGCGACCGCAGAGCAACCACCTACCTCGTGAATCATCAAGTCGTTTATTGACCAGCGCGATATCCGCATCCGCAACATCGAGTTGCCTCTTCAGCTCGGCAACTCCATTAGTCCGGCTGGCCACCGAATGTTTCGCCACTTGCATAGGAAAGGCGACATTCTATTACTGAGATTATGATCCTTGGCACGCTGTCGCTTTTGACAGCATACCAACTCTCAGGGGCTACTATCTATACAGGGCGCACTCCATGTGCAAAACTGTCAAAAGGTATGTCATTTTTTGCGTAACTCAAACCCCGTCAGCAAATTTCCAACGGCCTCATACAACCTGCTTTTGGCGGATGAGATCCTCTCAATTACCATACTCATTAATGTGTGGTGATCTTCCGAGATAGACGCCCTCTTGAGCAAATCCTGCAGCTCCACCGGCCGTACTCCAATGGGTGCCGGACTCTCCGGCCCCGCCGGACTCGGGGAGACCCTCCGTGACGACACCTCAGGGTTGTCCGCCCCGCCCGACGGGGAGGCAGATGGAGGCGTCTCGCTCTCCATCATCTCCGGACGAAGGTCCCCCGAAGTTGAGCTCTGCTGAGATGGGCTGAGATCCGAACTACAAGGTGAAAACTTTGGTTACCTTTGAAAATAATATAGGGGCGTTCCCTATTACAAAATTCCCCCTTTTTTACTTATGGCTTGCTGGAGGGCTGATTCCTATGGGGAGACTGTGCGGCCGGGGCTCTTCCCGGCACAGGACCTTCCGGTGCAGATTTCTTTCCCCGCTTTGAGGCCTTGGCCTCCGGGTCTTCGGAAGTAGTCCTCTTCTCCCCCTGGAAGGAGGGACTCTCGATTCCCCCCTTACTGAAAGCCTCCTTGGCAGAGGTGGTAGTTTCCCTGTGCCCCCTTCGCTCTCCTCCGAAGGCGCAAACTCCAACATTTTGACTAACACGGGATCCGGCGTGGTCTCAGGGAGGGGGGCCGGACACCGTATCAGTTTTTCTTGCGCTATTCACTCCTGTCCAAGGGATAGCTGGTTAAAAGGCAAACCCATGATAAATAAATGGACAATATGTTCGGACACAGGTCTACTTACTTGAGTATCCGGGCAATTGCAGCTTAGGTCGGCGTCCTCGGTCAAGTCCGGACGCATCTCTTGTGATCCGAAGAACAGTTTGTACATCTCCGCGGGTGTCAAACCCACGAAGTGTTGGAGAGCTCGTGGCCCCTCCGGATTAAATTCCCACAGGCGGAGGGGGCGACGCTTGCAGGGCAGAAAGCGCCGGATCAGCATAACCTGTGCCACTACGACCAGATTAATCTCCCTTTCTTGGAGGCCTCGAATCCAGTCCTGCAACAAGGGTACGTCTTTGGACGGCCCCCAGTTAAGCCCCTTGTTGACCCATGACGTCAACCGTTGTGGAGGGCCTGAGCGAAAGACGGGCGGCGGCTTTTGCCTGCTGCCCCTTGGAGCGGTGATATAGAACCACTCCTGTTGCCACGAGCCGAGCTCCTCCTAAAAAGAGCCCTCGGGCCATGGAGCATCGGCCCTCTTGCTTATAACCGCCCCGCCGCACTCTGCCTGACGCCCCTCAATCATCTTCGGCTCCACATTGAAGGTTTTGAGCCACAAGCCGAAGTGAGGGGTAGTGCGGAGGAAGGCTTCGCAGACGACAATGAATGATGAGATGTGGAGGATGGACTCCGGAGCCAAGTCATGGAATTCCAGCCCATAGTAAAACATGAGCCCCCTCACGAAGGGATCCATCGGGAAGCCTAAACCCCGACGGATGTGAGACACGAACACAACACTCTCGCCGGGCTCGGGAGTAGGAATAACTTGCCCTTGGGCAGGCAACCTATGCGAAATCTTGTAGGTCAAGTACCTAGCGTCTCTCAGCTTTAGCACGTCTTCTTCCATGATGGAAGAGGGCATCCACCGGCCTCGTAGATCGGAGCCGGACATTGTCGAAGGTCGAAGGTACCCGAATCTGGAGCCCTGGGTGTTGGAACTCAGGAGCGAGGGGCGGATTCGATTGAGGATTGAAGAAAAAGAACAGGCATTGGTCTCATTATAAAGAGGAAGAATACCAAGAGCCATCCCCGTGACCGTTTGGAACCCGCCTTCGATGGAGGGGGCATGGCAACGGGCGTGGTTGGGTTACCCATGTCCGTATTTATGAGAATCCCGGAATAAGGGGAACACGATCTTTGCCTCGACAAGACGTGCCAAGGAAACCGCTTCGCTAAACGCGCTGAGGTGGTACAATAAAAACAATTCGAGTAAAGGCTTGGTAGTGGTGTGACGTCGCGCCACGAAATACGTCAGCAGATTGAACTTGTGTAAATATTATTCTCTCTACGGTGGTATGTGGAATTTATTTTGCAGAGCCGGACACTATCCTGGTGTTCACAATCTTCTATAAATTATTCGGAGGAGGAACCCGCCTTGCAATGCCGAAGACAATATGCGCGCCGGACTCGTCGTCATTGAAGCCTGGTTCAGGGGCTACTGAGGGAGTCCTGGACTAGGGGGTGTCCGGATAGCCGAACTATCATCATCAGCCGGACTCCAAGACTATGAAGATACAAGATTGAAGACTTCGTCCCGTGTCCGGGTGGGACTTTCCTTGGCGTGGAAGGAAAGCTTTGTGATACGGATATGTAGATCTCCTACCATTGTAACCGACTCTGTGTAACCCTAGCCCTCTCTGGTATCTATATAAACCGGATGGCTTTAGTCCATAGGACGAACAACAATCATACCATAGGATAGCTTCTAGGGTTTAGCCTCCTTGATCTCGTGGTAGATCTACTCTTGTAACACACATCATCACTATTAATCAAGCAGGACGTAGGGTTTTACCTCCATCAAGAGGGCCCAAACCTGGGTAAAACATTGTGTCCCTTGTCTCCTGTTACCATCCGCCTAGACGCACAGTTCGGGACCCCCTACCCAAGATCCGTCGGTTTTGACACCGACACCGACCAATCGGGATTTTCCACGTGTAAAATCATCATTGGCTGGAGGAAACATGTGTCGGCTCATCATTGGGACAGATGTTATCCACTCATTGGACAGAAGGCGCCTATGATACGTCGACACGTGGCATGGCCCAACAGAGGCCCATTCCTGTGAAAAGGTCGGCCCGTTTGACTAGGTCAAAAGATGGCGGGCCGGCCCATGTAAAGCCGGTTAACAGCCTGTTCACATATAGCCCATTTACAGCACGCTAACCCAAGGCCCGTTACGCCCTATCCGAATTCGGCCAAGTAGCGTCATCTGGGCCATCCAATATGATTCCAGCCCGTTTTCACTTCTGGCCCATGTATGGCCCATGACGTCTTTTGGCCCATATGAGGCCCTATGTAACTCTTGGACTATTAACGGCCCGTGGTGAAACTGGCCCGTAATGAACAGTGTATCACTTTACACCCATTAACGGCCCATGGTGAAACTGGCCCGTAATGAACAGTGTATCACTTTATACCCATTAACAGCCCGTTATTCCGTTGGGCCATTTCCAGCCCATATTATCTTTCGGCCTTCTCAGAGCCCATTTATTCTTGGGCTCATTTCCAGCATTCGTTTACTTACGGCCCGTTACTGCCATTTTCTGCTTGTAGGCCAAATTCACCTCGTGGTTGCAGTCAGCCCGTTTGTGGTCCATTAATATGCTGGGCCGTTTTCATAGCGTCATCAAATACGGCCTATTAACGATGGCCCGTTATGGTCGGCCCATGAACGGACGATTCCAACTCTAGCCCCTTTACGGCCATATTGCGGCCTGTTATTGGCCCATGTTTGTCCAATCGATCATACAGCCCGTAGAAGGCCCATTGTTTCTACAGCCCGTAGAAGGCCCACTATTTCTATGGCCCGTAGAAGGCCCACTATTTCTACGGCCCGTAGAAGGCGTATTGTTTCTATGGCCCGTAGGAGGCCTAGTGTCACTATAGTAAATATTAGCACATGGTTATTGTGGCCTCGTTTTAAAAAATAGGTTATTGCAGCCACTAGCAAACCGCGGAAAAAGAACTGCTATGACTACAAGCAAACAAATAAACAAGACAACAAGGAAATAAATAAGCAAGCAACTTACGCAAGGCTATCACGGCTATCACACATATTACATCCACTGGGCATCAAAGTTCGCCACCAGTGCAAACAAACGTGCCGACAAAAGAATATACAAAACTGAGAGCACTTCAGAAGGCACTAGGCCTGGCCAGGTCGGGCCCCCCAAATAGCTGAAGAAGCTGAGTAGACCTCAGTTGTGTCAATGATAGATGCATCAACACTAGATTTAAGGCATGATGGTGCGCATGGCAGTCCTCTGACATCTTCATTGCATCTTTGACTTCCAGTCGGAGCTGAGCTGAAGCAAGCCTTTCCGCTTTAAGTTGAGACTAAAGAAGTCGAATTGATTGAGGCAGCGACTGTACAGAGGTTGTCTCACACCTGCTGGTGAGTAGCTTCAACTCACTGTCTTCATCAAGACAGGACCTTGGGGTCATCTCGCTGTCCTCAAGATGGTTTGGCTCACTATCTTCCATAAAGGTCTGCCTGGCGTAAGAGATACGACTCTGAAAGAGAAACAAGGAGACACATAACAGGTTTCACAATTATATAAGCAAATAAATGGATCTGTTCTGCATAAGGAACATGTTTTTACAACTACAATATGAAACTGGTAGTTGTTGCAAACATCCAATCAGATGTAAACAGCAAAGCAAACAGCAGTGGAGGAAATGATGCCTATCCAAATCTATACTAGAACAAAGTTTGAAGGCTTGAGAAGGATGAACTTACATTACATGTTAACACGGGCTGGACAAATCCCTTCTCCATTTTGATGGAAGGATAATTCAATAAATTCCCCAAAGAAAATTCTTTATAAGCGTTGCCATTATTCTACATTTTGCAAAGAGTAAATATAGATCAAATAATATTGGAAGAAACAGAGGATAATGAAGCTCAGGTGCAGACTGATGATACATAATCAAATAGCAATTAATTAACTACAGCGTTACAAGGCAAAAGGGAGAGAGGTACTGACAAGAGCAATGCAGAGCCCATTATTGTTTTGAGATCGTATGATCCTTTGAGCAAGGAGATTCATCTGAAATTAGTTTTCATACAAGAGAGAAGGTAAGGCACAAGCAGAAATTTAGGAGTTCAAATTTTGAATTGATATCATAGATAGTACCTGACGCTGGGCTCCCAGCAGTTCAAATAGCGGTTTGGCCACTGGAGTAGGGCTAAAGTGTGGTACAGTTGGGCCTGTGTTTTCTATGGCTGCTGATCTATCTGATTTAACAAGTATCACTACCTTTTGCAAATACCTATTTTGTACTCCTTGAGGATCTGCACTCACCCTCTTCCTTTTGGACATCTATTATGAAAGAACAACATTTGACTGGAAAAACATAGTGTGACGACACATGGAAAAGGTATAGAAAATGGATAGGTATGGCATATACTCATATATGATGCTTAAATTAAGCAGATGGTGTAACAAAGTGGAAGTAATGCAAGAGGTCAGATGCAAAATATGTGCGACCAATACGACTTTGCAAAGTTAGAGCAAGCACCTTGATGGGTGAATAAGATAGGCCATCCTCCACCATGCCAAGTTTGTTACCAAGTGATTGTTCCGCAATATTCCTCTCGTGCGCCCATTCTCATATTCATTTTGATAATGTTCAATATCTGACATGCATGAAAACATAAAAACAAGTGAGATTTTCTTTGTAATGCAGAAGTGATTCTAATCCAATACTGCCTCCCTGTAACCCCTTTGTGCTATCTCTGCAATTCTTTTAAACGATGCCATGCATGCTGTAATTTGTTGTGTGCATTAATATAATGTGGCCTACTACTCAAAATATGAGAGCTCCAGAAGTGATGACACTTCGCAGATGACAGCTTCAACATATAGTAAAGAAGAACAAGTCTACCTGACCTGACAGATTCAAAATATACTAAGGGAGAACAACTCGACCTGACCAGTCGACCGCAAGAGAAGAGTATCATCTTAAAGAAGAGAAGAAGAGCAAGCAGATTGAAGATATTACAAGTCTTTCAATACAATGTCGGTTGGCCACCCATGATGAACCAAAGCGCATAGAGAAATACTATTCTTTCCGGTCACTCCATATGTGGCTCACATGCATTTCGAAACTAAAGTAGGAACATTTAGCTAACCAATTAAACATCTCTCAGTTTTACTAATATCAGCAATAATATCATATATGAATTTGTACAACTAAGCTTGTTTAGCTCGATGGGTGGAGCAGTCCTATTATAAAACGAACCACGTAGGCTGATTGTGGTCATCATAAAATGGGGAAAACATAAGCATGATGAGTACAGTGTTGACCGTGGCAGTGGGATGGCAGATTTGAAGCTACAAACCGCGCAAAGGGTAGTTAGCAACCAATGTTTGCTTTGAAATAACAACTAAGATTTGGTATGGACAAGAAAGTACGGTCAACAAGTGATAAAGAAATGCAATTATGCTGTCTCTCTATATGTCGCGACATGCATTTGGAAACTCAAGTGGGACCTTTAGCTAACCAATTAAATGTGTTGGTTAACTAATATCAGTATCATATCACAATCATATTTGAACAACTAAGCTTTCGAATTCTGAGTGAGTGTTGTTTAGCTTGAAGGGTGGAGTAATGCTAGTACGATAGAAAGCACCTACGCAGATCATAGTATAGTAGATAAAAGGGGAAAACCCTAAGCATCAAGAGAAAAATTAGGAAAGTGGAACTAGTTGGACCAGTGGGTGGTGCACATGCTTTTCGAAACGAATATAGGAACATTAGGTGACCAAATAAACGTTCTCTGTTTTAGTGATATGAGCATCATATCAGATTCGTATTTCAACACATAAGCTTTGGGTTGAGGTCTTGAGGAGCAGTGCTAGCACGACACGAAGCACCTACGATGATGGTAGTGAATATAAAGGGGGGAAACCATAAGCTTTACGAGTATAGTGCCTGTGCCATGGCGATCTGAAGGTGCAAATTGGACAAAGCTACTTCGCAACCAATGTTTGCTTTCAACTAGCCACTACGATTTGGTACGGACAAGAAAAGTACAGTAAACAAATTATGATCTATTTTGCGGGTGAGATCAATAACTTAAGCACATATGGAAGAGTACCACCTATCTTGCGACCCCGTGTAGGCCTATGCTGATACGTTGAGGGTGTTGCGGGTGCGATGGCTGTCGGCGGCGGGGAAGAAGACTTTAGACGGCAGACGATTGGGTCGGGGGATATATCCTGTTGCCATGGACGAGGCGGTCGTAGGAGCGGCAACGGCAAGGTGGACGACGGCGCCGATGAAGCGAGAGGAGACGATGAAAGGATCCTGGTCCAGCGTCGTGGATGAGAGATTTCCATCTCTTGCAGTGGATGACAGGGTAGGGGTAGCGGCTCGGGCAAGGTGGAGGATGGGGTGGCGGATGGAGGAGGCTGGCCGCACTGCGGAGGTTGTTGTGCCGCCGATGGTGTATGAATGGGGAAATGGGGGGAGGGGGGTATCTCAAACTTTGGGACGCGCTTCTCTGAAATGGGGGAAAGTTATGAACTTATCCCCCGTTTAAAATTTCGGACATCGCGTCGGTTGGGGATAGGACGGTAATCTCGCATCTCCCAAATATTTGCCGGTAACTATTTCGGGCGAGGAGAGGGTGTTTTGCCACCCACGGTTGGCGCCCACGGTGTATGAACGGGTCTGGCAGGTAGGGCGGTTGTGTCACGTCTGATGTTAGTTACACATTTGCCCCTATTTGAAATATTAGCCTACATCGATTAAGGACAAGGAGAGTTTGTTTTGCCGCCCACCGTGTATGAATGGGGAAATGGAGGAAGAGACACATGTCTTTCGGACGAGCTTGAATCAAATGTGTTTTGCCGCCCATGTTTGGCGCCCACCGTGTCTGAATGGGCTCAGAGGCCGTCGTGTCACGTCTGATTGAAGTTACTAGTCTACCCCTATCGACAGCAGTGTAAATCCGGTCGATAAGGATGTCAAGTGTCAAGGGTAGACAATAATTTCCATCTCGCAAACACTTTCTTCGGGCAGCCCATAAATTATAGTGGGTGTTTAGCCGCTTCGTTCAAACTTGCGAGAATTAGCATTCACGTTTGCCCTGCGCCCTGGCAAACTAAATTCAAATCCAATTTGTATTGATTACGAATATCCATAAATAATTATACGTTTTGTTATTTATTTCTTCAAAACCACAACAAAGATTTATTCCACCTTTATATATGATTATGATTTAGAAATGCCGTGATCTTTGATTTCAATAGGTTGGATACACTCTGAGTCAAACAGTTATTTCATCCAATACAATATGCTCACACGAAAAACAGTTCACCTTATGTCAATCATACAAGTACTGAGGATTACCTCACCTAAAAAATCCGGATCATTACAACACATGGACAACATAGGGGGTCTTGCAACATAATACATTTAGAGACATGACACAACATGCAAGTACAATAATCTAACGACAAATTCAACTGGTATCTAAAGAAGAACCAGGATTACCTTGGGCTTCAGATAGCAGAAATAGCAGGACCTCCTCCGTCTTCAAATGCAACATTCTTACTTCCTCCAATTCTTGGGTTGCTTGCATAATGTGTGCCGCTAATTCCGTAATTTCCAGCCTCAACATAAAGATTACCTCATTCATGGCAGCCACACCATCTCTTTCTGCCTCTAGTAGAGCCTCAAGCACTATAATATCTGTGCTCAGACTGCTCTCTGACGGTGTTGCCTCTGAACTGCTACCATCTGGTAACATGGATGGCGCACTGCTTCCACAAATAGATTCTGGGGTTGTACATAGTGTCCTAGTGTGAATGGCATCCTGAAAGGTTTCCGCTGGACATAAGTAAGAGATAGTTATTGTATGATCTAGGCAGTAAGCTTACATGGTAAATGACGGACGAACTATTGCCAAGCATGGCAAACTATATTTAAATGGTTAGAAGCAGCATCAGCCAAAAAGAAATTAAAATTGTAAGATGAAACTAGGGATGTAAGTGGCAAATAAACGACATCCGCCAGTCCCATCTAGTTAGTTTTTGCTACCTCCCTAGTTCATTTTCCTCAAAAAACAAAAACTCTTTTGAACTATCATACCACTAGTGGACTTTAATCAGGATTAAACGGGACCCAGTTGACATCCCTAGTTGAAGGGAGTGTACCACCGCTATATTTAAGTGGCCAAGGCATCTAAGCAGTTGAAATAATCTGAGAAAGCACTTAACAGTGTGGCCTCATATAAACTACGAAGACACTCTTGTGATGAAGTTGAGAGGAAAAGTTAAGGACTCAAATGAAATAGGCATGCATTTCTTTACGATTAACAGGCACTGCTGACATATTGGCCAACTCAAGTATAGCGTAACAACAAACAAGCATTCGAATCAAGCAATACAGCAAAGCATACAACTGAACTATTTGTAATTCTGTAGGATTACAGGTTGAGGGCACAAGCCAAGAAAGCAGCCCACTCGCATTACATTTCACATGTACTAAAACACACTGGCTTACAATATGTTGTTGTGAAGCCTCGATGTTGTTGCAATGTTCTTTGAAGATATCATCAGCATCCCGTGGTTGCAAATCTAGTTGTTGTAGTTTATTCTGCACCCTCTATTTAGGTAAAATTAATTTTAATCGCATGCACTGGTCCGAATTGATCATCAATGGTTCATCTAAACTAATGAAAGAAGGGTGTGTGTGCATACACGACAATACATCTGCTTCCCTCTATTTTTATGCTTGTTCGAGGTGCCAGCCCCAAAAGAACAAATATTTTGCTTGATGGGGTTGGCAGCTCCATAATTAATAGAAGCATCAAATTAGTCATGCAACTTGTGAAGATCAAGAACACACAAACAAGTAATGAACAGAGGCTCGGAGCAGTGATGTAATAGCTAGCATCAGAAAATGTAGGATAAAACGAACAAAAAGCAGCGGAACCACATGCTAGTTTGCTGAGTGTAATTAAGCATAGAGAACATTAAGCAGTCTGATGGAACCAACAGGTGGCATCAGAACAAAACTAAAGCATATTAAGTATATGTGCACTGGTATGTAATTTAGCACATGTAACATGTTCACTGCCAGAAGTATGGCCCTACAGGTGCAAGCAGAATAACGCGTCTCATGAAAAACTGAATGATGCCCTGAAGAAATTCAAAGGTGCGGTGCTTATGCTAGGAAAGTGAATGTAGGCGTCGGCCGTTGGATAATAGTACCTGATTCTCGGCGGCGTATGGGTATTGTTGTCATACTTGATAGCTAAGGATCGTCGATGGTGCTCGTGTTGCGGTTGAGTTTGGGCCGGTTGTCGCCTCACTGAAGCGGCTCCGGTGCTACGGTTGCGGCGCCTGTTGACATACAAGAAAGCTCATCTGTGGTAAGTGAACAGTTGCACGATAAAGAGAAAAAACAAAGGAATACAAATCGAAATAACCTGATGACGCTGCGGCGTCGGTAAAGCAGGTCCGGTGGAGTTGAATATGGCGTCCGTGGAGCGGGTCCGGTGCAGTGGACGAAGGCTTCTGCGGGCGTGTTGTACAGTGCTTTCGGTGAGGCGGATCTGTTGCAGCGGACGAGGGCTTGTATGAAGGGCCAGCGAAGGGGCAGACGAGGGAGTCAGTGAAGGACCTACGCTATGGTGGACGAGGGTGTCGGTTTAAAAGATACGGTGCGGTGGACCATGATGGCGGTCAAGGAGATCTGGAGCGGTGGACAAGCCAGTCGCTGAAGCGGCTCCGGTGAAGTGGTGAGTTGGTAGTTGGGGGTTCCAAGGTGCGGAAGGTAGATTCGGCGGGGTGTGAGGTCCACCGCTGCGGCGGAGGACTAGATTCGGCGGCTTGCCGTGGTTGGGGGGTCGGGGAGGGGCTCTGGGGAAGAATGTTGGGGGCAAAGAGGGGAAAACAATGGAGTTACCAAAGCAGCCCTTTTCCGTTCATGTGGCAGGGGTAAAACAGGAATATCACAGGGCTAAACTTTCGGGCGCGTGATATTTCGATGTCAGCGTGAAGTTTGAAAGCTTTTGGCGCCTAAAATTATAAGTATTCTGCTCTCGTACGGCCGACTATGATATCATGGCCGACAAATTGTTTGTTTTGCATGCAAAAAAATGTGCAAGTTTTGAAAATCAATGTCTCCAACTCGAAACTTAGATTGTCCATTCAATTCAAATATGGATCATTGAGCTACTACAAGAAAATACCATCATAAGGTCCAATTCAAATGAAATTCCAAATGTGTTTATCCTAAATATGATGACAAAAGCAAAAATGCGTATGTGTATGAATAAAGTGGATGATTATAAAGTTTGAACATGCCCGTATGTGTATATCTCTAGGTTTGACATATGAATTTGAAATCACGAAATCCCGGCTTAAAAATGTACCTCCGTTTAAATGAATTACAAAAGCTAATGATGGAGTCGAATTCCAAAATTCCAATCCTAGGTTTGTAATTCTGGTACATCAAGGTATATCACGCATGTTCAGAAGTATCGTTATCTCATAGTACAAACTATGAAACAAATTGATCAACCATGAGTGCACAATATCTCAATTACGCTAAACTCCCT
>NC_041385.1:94726325-94734215 GCF_002162155.2 Triticum dicoccoides | reverse complement strand
TCCCCCAAACACCAATACACGAGCACATTAACACCCCTCTCTCTTCTAAAGTCCAGACCCCAACATAGGTCTCTATCACTTTGTCTCTCGAGCATGCACACATCTCTTCCCTCACTCTCCAGGCCTCCCGCTATCTCTCTTACCCAAGCACACGCACTATGTAGAGTGTATATTTCCCATACACACAAAATGTCGCCCCCAAACGTCTATCTCCCTAGTTATGTGGTTCTCGCGCACTCACCTCACACACCACCCCCACTGCAAACAAGCACACTTTGTCTCCTTGTGCACCAATCTCCTCTTTCTATCTCTCCCACATGCGGACCCGCCCCAGCTCCTTCCTTGTATACATATATGTCATGACTCTTTGCATAGCTCCCTAATGTATAATCATTCTCGACTTCGCACATTGTTCTCTACACCATCTATTATAGATATCTCATGAAGTCCCTATCACACACACGATGACTCGCTTCCCATGCGTCTCTGTTCATAGGCCAATTTCGGACAACATCAACATTGTCTCCCTATCTATACGCCATTTATGGACACAAATGACCCCTCTCGCCCCCTCTCTTCCTCTCTATCTCTTTTCGTCGCTAGCTCTCTCTTTCTCTCGCTCTCACACCCCTCTCCCACACACACACACTCGATGTCTCTTCCAAATAGTCTGCTCCCCCTGCCCGCACCCGCGATATCCCGCTACTACACATGTCACACCATTCCCCCTTCCTTCATACTAGGTTTACATCATCAATGGGCTCTCTAGTCCACATACACTCTCTCCCTCTCACACACAAACGCGTGCACAAACACACACAGACACGCACAAACACCCATTTATCTGGATCCTCATATCTCCCCATGTATGCATGTGTATCTCACACACTCACTCTCTAATTATGTATATGTGTCTCCACGTTACACAACACAAAGCCCCATGTACATGTCTCTCTCTATCCTCCACACACATAGACACAAAGAATCTGTTATCATTGCCTCAGTCTCTAACATATCACACACGCACACTGTCTCTCTCTCTCTCTCGCAAACACGCTCAACAAGGGTTTCCACATGAATAACTTACCGTCTATTCATCAACAGTTGTGGCAGTATGGTGAACACAAGACGTGAAAAAGAATAAATCTACACGTGCTTAGACCACCTAGTATGACTACTAGGACTAGACCAAGCCAAAACGCGCGCCGCCGTCACCCCCTCCTTATCGACGACGGGAAAATCTTTGTTTTACACAGTCGAGAAGTCATTGTGCCAAGGCCCCACATGCCGAGGCATTGGATAGAATGTAGATGCTAGTTTACGGAAGCAAGTATTGATAATACGTTTGTATCTCCATACTTATATTTCCTCTCTTATAAAAATCGAGTTGGTGATGATGGTACGTGTGCCATCTTGCAATATAGACCGTCCGATCTATATCTGACGGATGGAAATTAAACTAAAAGACACCCGCACCCCTCTCCACATTTGTAGACAAGGCCTTCCCTCGTTCATCCTTATCTCCAACAAACTTCATTGTTGAGCAATTAAGAAAGGAAGCCTCTGGAACAAACTGGCCTGGTGGCCGCTGCCGGCGTCGTCAATCCCCATGCCTCTGCTCAGTCCCCCAGCAACCACCACCACACCCCACTCCTCTTCACCTTATCTCATATTTCTCGAGATATCATTAGTTTTACACATGGGATTACTCCCGCAAGGGTCAATCACAACAAGTGTTTTATAAAAAATGCATCTTGATGTTCCGTGTGATGCACGGATCTTGCTAGTACCCCTAAACAAGACTAAGTTGGTGATGCTGGTGTGTCTGCCATCCGTCATTTCTGACCATTAGATCTACATCTAACGATTGTGAGGTAAGTTGTTGCCTTTTCTCACCAACATCCCACTTGTCTACCAATTTGCAAAAAAAACCCATAATTAGTATCTTAAAACCAACCACATCCCTCCCTGACCTCACCAAAACAGCCCAAGGAATATATTCTAATTGAAACATAATATATCTCTAGTGACATATGTATATCAAAATTAGAGTGTTTTGTACCAAGTTTGTGAATAAGTATTATTCTAATTATGATTCATTGCAACGGACATGAACATTGCTAGTATTTCCAACCATGCATTTTTTCCTAATATTCCATAGTTTCGAGTTTTCCATCAAGATATTAGTCACTCATGGTTGATATTTACTTTCAATCATGTACACATATGTGCTATGTAACTAGCCTTGCTTATTGGCTTCCAAAGCTTAACTTTCACTCCTACTTACAATATGTAGAGTATTTAACAAAAAACTACCACTTTCAACCAGCCCTAGGAAGAATCTATTGTACAAAAAATAGCAAAAACATACCCAAAATTTCTTAATCCACGCCAAAAACTACTACCTAGTACTCCTACCAATTAGGTTCATTTAAACCCATTTATGACAGGGTTGGCCCACACGTCTGTGTTGACGAGGCAGCTTAAACCAACACATTTTGTTTGACCGTTGACATGAGGGACCCACATCTGACCTTCTATCCTGTTATTCCCCCTCAGATCATTATTTTTCCTGAACATTACTTCAAACAGTACTGAATTTGGCATATTGGGATCAACTATCTTAGCAGTCGTTACCCGTGGTACCACTGATGTGCAACATGGTCACACAATCTACCATGATCGGACCGTCACCATCTACCCAGGTATTCAATTTTTTAACCATCTCGCCTTCTCTTTCATTGTTGTACTAGTAGGAGTACTTTTTACCTTGGAGGACGCGTATAGCTAGCTAGGCCCTTGAAGACTTGAACCCACTAGCTGCCACCATTTTTGTTTTTCCATGTCTTACTATCTCATCCATGTAGCCAAGAATGTGGCTATATATAATAAGCCGGTTATTTTACTTCCTCTATACTGGAGTAGTACTATTTGCTGCACAGTATTACTGACCGCCATATTTGAGCACAACATTGTTATGCATGGACCTTGACTATGTACGTCACCATGTGTCCAGATCTGGGATGCCGCGTGTACCAGATGAACGGCGCTGGGTTCGACCTCGTGATGCTACGTGGGTGCCGAGGAACACTCTTGGAGAGTACTCGCTTTTCATCGGGGATAGCTACCCCATTGTGAAGTGGATGCCACCTTCCGTGCACGACATGGAAGGCCTGCCGTTCATGAAGCATGGTTGTGTCTTCATTGCACACCGCCGGATGAATGACATGCTGGGACACGCTATCCCTGATTTATGCCGCTTCAGCTTGGACGAGTATCCATCGTGTGGAACCGGACTAGAAAGCTGCGACAATGATTCTTGTTGCCCACCGCTATGGATCATGCCATCCATGAAGAACACCTGGGACTGGAACCTGGAGGAGGACATGTAGCCCATCTATAACGTGTAAGTGGAGTACGGTAATTGTGAATGGTAGCGCTGTGAATATATGTGGACTAGTCGTGCACAAATTTATCACATGAATTGGAGATGAACTTATGTGGCATAGTGGCATTTGTCCTTTAGAATTTATTACTAGTAAATGTGTTATGTGTACGTGCACCTTGTGTGGTTGTTGCATGGGCTCCAACACGCTCCTTGAGAAAAAAAGGTGGCACAGCTTTGGATATACGTGACGTGGCGGCATCATACAGTAGCATCGTTCGCTATAGTTGTAGTACACTCCTACTAGGATGACAACTCCTATAAAACCTTGCGCTTCGCTCTTTGCCTCTTCGGGAGGTTCAACAATTCGTACTCATGTGAACCTTGCACTTGGCTCTTCGCCTCTTCGGAAGGTCCAACAATGATGATACTACAGTATAATATGCTTCTGGCAATCTGACACCGATTGAACTGTTGCACGTCCACCGCGAGGGCGAGGGCGAGGGAGTGGGAGAGGGCGCTATAGTCAAAACCCTCTCCTCGTCCTGCGAACCACCGCGCGCGTGGGCGAGGAAGAGGCATAGTAAGCAAGCTTCTCCTCGTTCGGCGAGTTGACGGGACACATCAAAGCAGTAGTAGTACTAGTAGTAGTCCATACTACGTCCTTTCCGATTAATATGGCTTAATTTGAAACAAGAAAAATACACTGGCAGTCAACGTATGTAACAATATGCTCTTTACGGTCACTATATATAGTTTTACGGTGATTATATGATCACTAGCTCATCATAGAGCACCGTATTGCACCCTACTGACCGGCCACATAGTCGACGTGGCACTTTGTTAACTGGTTAAATTGTCACCTGGTTTCTGGGTCCCACCTGTCAGTTGGCAGAGCAAAGAAACCAGTTAAACAAAACTCTACGCAGGCGCGACATGAGTTCAACCCTTGCGCGCGAACCACCCTGGCTGTGTATGTGAGTGCATGCACGTGTACTCCCTCGGTCTTCCAACAAAGAGTGTACATCAGCTATAGGGCTGGTCATAGTGGAGAGTAACATATACTAGTATCATGCATATGATACTAGTGTATGATACTACATCTATAGTGCATAGTATCATAAAGTAGTATCATAGATGGTCTCATTTATTGCCATGCATGACACATACTCCCTCCTTTCCGGTTTATAGGGCCTATCTCAAAATTTTAGTTTTTCCATTTTATAAGGCTCAATTTGGTTGTAGCATAACATTTATTGTGTTACGATATCTACCTATGTTACTACTACCCTCTCTCTCTTCTTTAATTGTTTGCCACATAAGCATGTTTGCGAGTCTCAAGTACATGATACTAGTTATGTTACCCCCACTATGGCCAGCCTAAAACAAAGAGTGTAGTACATGATGTACATCTACACTTCCAATGCATTTAGCCTTCATTTAATCTTCTTCTCTCAATGGTCGCATGCACACATAAGTCTGATACTTTTGAGCGTTAATTATGCCCTGGTCGATGTGTAAATCTCTAAATGTATAGTCTTTCACGGACATAGGGAGTAGCTTGAGCACTTGAGCGTGAGCGTGTGTGTTGCATCGTGTGCTGTGTGCCGCATGGATGCATGTGTGTTGCGTTCGTCCATGTGTATGTGTGAGTGTTGCATGTTGCATGCATGCATGCATGCATGGGGAGTACTCCCTCCCATTGACATGTTCATATTTCAAGATTCCTCTATTCCCTCCATATAGTGATACTCCCTCTGTTCCCAAATACGGAGTAAAAGCCTCCCTCTGTTCCCAAATATGGAGTATTTGTGTTTCTACAGATTTCAAGAAGTGACTAGGTACGGAGCAAAATGAGTGAAGCGAGCGTAGAGGCATAGGGATACTGTAGAAAGGAAGTCCTCATGATCCATTATACCCCATCTCGGTCAGAGAGAACTATTCAACTAGTCTTCACAGTTAAGTGGCAATACACGCTGCAGCAGATGGGACACGTAATTAATAAGCTGAACCAGCGTGTTGGTGTTACTAAATCAGCCTTACCCAGTACTGCCATCATGTTTGCCAGTAGAGCATGCTTTCGCAAATACGCCTACGCACCTCTGTCCTCCATTAACTGACATATGGGCCCTCTTGTGGTAGACCCACATGTCATCGGTGTAACTATTTACACTCCGAAGGACGGTATATCCTGGTAGTAGTACTACTAGAATTGAGATTTAATGCACTTTCTTCCCCGTCTTCCATTCTTCTTCCTCCTCTCTTCTTCTTCCTTCTCTCTTCCCCATCGTCAGCCGCACACCATTTACCCCCGCTCACTGCTCGCCCGCCCGTGCCATATTCCTTGGTAGCTCGCGCGTACCATATCCCCCCGCTCACTGCTCGGCCACACGAGGAGAAGCTTCTTTGCTCGCCCGCCCGAATCCACTTCCCCGCTGGCTCACAGGCACCGAAAACCCCAATGGCAGAACCGACTGACACGCAAATCAGCGATTGGAATTCCCTCCCCGATGTTCTCTTGGAGCAGATCTGTAGTCATATGGACCTACTCAGCACCATCCGTCTGGCTGCATGCTCGGTGTCTTTGTACTGTCTACTCGTCTGCAACCGACCGGCTCTTTTCAAGACACCCTGCTTGCTGATGCCCGATCCTCGCAGGCGGCCCAGACACCGACTTGACGATCCTACGGAGGTTGCCGTGGTGCCCCTCGACATGCTACCACTACTCGTCCACCTGTCCTTCATGCGCGGCCACTACTGGGCGGGCATGAAGGCCAACTGGATCATCCTCATCCATCACTCCGGTAGTCCGTCGCGTCTCGTGGATATCTACACCCAACGAGAGATCGCCCTTCCATCGTTGGATACCGCCGCCATCGAGCCTCGCGGCCCGCCGGACACTCCTGCCTACTATGCACGAGACGCGTCAAGCTTTTGGCTCAACCTCTGTTTGTAGAAAGTTGTAATCTGCGAAGTGCCCACACCATCAGAAGACTACATGGATTACAAGCTCATTGCCTTGTTCAACATGGGATTAGTCTATCTGGAATCCGGTCGCCATACATGGTTATGGCTCATCATCAATCCTGTTGAGGCAACATTTCTGTCTGATGCTATAGTGCACGATGGCATCGTTTACGCGGTCGACGCACAGATTGGCTGCCTATACTGGTGGAATCTATCATCGTGTAATTGTTCTATCTCATCTCATCTTTACCTTATGAATACGACTGCATGTTCATTTGTTACAAATTTCGAATACATAGCATGTCTATAACCACATCATTGCTATATGTTCCTCTCATTTCCAAGATTTTTATGACCAACATGTTGTTGTTAGAGTTGATATGAGAACAATTGGCATCTAATGATTGTTAGAATACATATTATGAGCATAACATCACGACTGCTATATGTTACTCTCGTTTACAAGATTTTTATAACAACGCATGTTATTGCTTAGAGTTGATATGAGAACAGTAGTAGTAAGTGCTATGGTAGAATATGAGTAGGCGCTGTCATAGCTGTTTTCCTCTCATTGTTACATGATGTTTGAACCATGACATATTGCTAGAATATGAAAGTCATTGGCTTATTTTTTTCACTTGGGGTATGATTATGACCACGGCATTGCAATTCTCTGTCTATGATATGTGTCACTGTTATAATAATCTTAATTCCACACATACTCTGAACATGATTGTTTATTTTTGTCCTTTTGGTCTCCAATTTGAATTGTTGCAGCAGACGCAAATGCACTAGCCTTCATGATTCCAGGACCTGGAATCGTACCAGCCGATGGGTGGTGGTTTATCGCTCGTTCAGCTGACGGCAGTCATTTGATACTCATTCGCACGTACCAAATTGACCAAACCATTACATCAAACCACATGCAGTACAATGCGTGGGGCGTTTGTGATATTGATGGCTATGGCTGCTTCATGTTTGAGAAAGATCCCAGCTCCGTTGGGCCAGGCGTATTCAACTGGAGGTGGGTTTACAGCCTCGGCAACCACTCCTTGTTCCTCGGGCTCAATTATCCGATCATCCAACCAATCATCGATCATATCACTGGCGATGATTACCATGCTATGCAACTTCCATTCGCGAGGGGGGACTGTGTTTACACATCATATCATGGGTTTCATGAATCACCATATCCAGAGATTCATCGACACAGCTTGTTGCCAGATAATCTTCAGTGTGTGAAAGGCATCAAGCTTCCATGCGATGGATGGCTTTTGCAAACCCGGCATGCGACGATGTGGTTCATGCCAACAGCAAATATGCACAACTTGATTCGTGCTAATATCTAGACTGAGCCATTTATTCTGCTGTTGTAGCACGATCCTCTTTTGTTGGATATTATGTACTGTTGTTAGTTTGAAGCACTCATCTGGTTTGAAGGATAGTAGATACCTTCCTGGGATCAAGTGCATCCTAACTCACCTGCATAGGATGTACTGATAATGATGATGGAGATGTTGTGTAGAAGCCATATATAT
>NC_041385.1:94705358-94725792 GCF_002162155.2 Triticum dicoccoides | reverse complement strand
CCACCGGCCCGCCTCCCCGCTGCTTCCACCGGAGCACCGCCCCCTGCTTCCACCGCACCGTCGGCCCACCTCCCCACTGCTTCCACCGCGCCACCGCCCCGCACACAACCTCCTGGTTGCCGGTCGTGTCGCCGATGCTTGCCCAACCTCCTAGCCGTACTCCCCTTGGCGCTGCTCGCGCCACCGCCCTCCTCCCTTGGCCGCCGATGGCGCCGCGCTCCCCCGTCCTCCAGCTCGCGCTGCCGGTCCCCTGCAGTCCCCCTGCCCCCCAGCTCGCGTCACTGGTACCACCACCTCCCTCCCTCCCCGTGCGCCGGCCACCATCTCCCCTTTGCCACGGCCTCCTTCTTCCCCTGCCGCCATGCCCCCAGCCACTTCCTTCCCTCTCCACCACGCGCGGGCGATGAGCTCATCCTCCAACTCCGCCATCCTCCTATCCCCGCTGCAGTACGAACTGCATCAGCAGGGAAG
Source organism: Triticum dicoccoides (assembly GCF_002162155.2). Classification (NCBI taxonomy): domain Eukaryota; kingdom Viridiplantae; phylum Streptophyta; class Magnoliopsida; order Poales; family Poaceae; genus Triticum; species Triticum dicoccoides. The sequence continues at coordinate 94,725,321 of NC_041385.1, read as the reverse complement.
GTTGCTGCTTCAGGAGTAGCAGCACGCCGCTGTTGACTCTTCCGGCCGCTCAGCCAATGGAGCTCTGGCCGTTCAACTTTGCGTCTTCCGGCCGTTCAACTTTGCATCTTCCGGCCGCTTAGCCAACGGAGCTCGACGAAGAGCACCCCGGTAAATTCAGAGCCACAGCAGTTTATGCTTCAATCACCGTAGTTTGGATGGTATAGTTTAATTGATTATTAAGCTTGCACAGTCGGTGATTGCCTTATGTGTTGCGTACCTAGCTCCTAGATTCGGAATATTGTTCTCTGTACTATGTTTACTTGTATATTGGCAGATTAATTAACTTGAACATGCTGATTTCCTTGTGCAACAATCATTCTTGGTGTTCTGGGCTCTGTGGTGCTTTCAATTGAAATTTTGTAAGCATGCACATAGTGAAAATCAGCATAAGCATATATGCCTGCAAAACCAAATCTAATTGCAAATTGAACCTTCTTAGTAAATGCATTATCCAGGGTTAGATGTGTGGATGATAGAGTTGTGAGATTTATGACCATCATGGATTAATGTTACACGTTATAGGGCTAGCCATAGAGGGCCTATTTAAGTAGCTGACAACTTTGTGTCACTGATAGGAATTCACCACAGCTTATAACTAACTATGCTTCTTGAAAGACATTGTTGTAAGATAGAAATGAACATGCTTTTGTATCAGGGTATTTTAGTGGTTTTATTTACTGTTAGGCTGTTGCAGATCCTCTAGTTCTGCTAGTTGACTGATCTATGTTTTTCATAGTTGACACTGTTGCAGTACTCTAGTTCTGCTATTTTTCAATGATTGTTCATGTCCCACTTTGCCCCTCTTTTTTGCATATATATGTTTCCCATGGTTGACGTGTTGTTGTACTCTAGTTTCGCAATTTTTCGATGATTGTTATTGTTCCACTTTGCCTCTCTTTTTTGCATGCCTAAATATAATGGAGTAATCACCAGTATTGTATTAATTCTTGAACTGTGTATTTCTTAAATAGGTAACTTGGATGAAAAGGTCTCGGTGAGGGTTTTGTATGAGATTCTTATTCAGGTAGGTCATGTAGTAGACTTGCACATACCCCGTGACAAGGAAACTAGTCGACCCAAAGGTTTTGCTTTTGCTGAGTATGAAACAGAGGAGATTGCCCAGTATGCTGTTAGGCTGTTTTCTGGCCTTGTTCGGCTTCACAATAGAACACTTAAATTTGCGGTGCGTTTCTTTTTTCTCCCTGGTTATCTAATTTGTTGCAGTATAGATTGCAGTGTGTTGTTCTTATGGTATAGTGAGTTACATTCTCTGAATAGTTGATTCTAGGTCCAACCCAATACCTGAGGTTCTTGCCATTACTAGATTTCAGTTTATATATTTATTTACGAAGCAGTAGTAAAAGACTCAACCCTGAGATTATGCCCTTTATTTTTTACAGATCTCTGGGCAAGACAAGGCCTCTTCAAATGCCAATGTTCCTGTAACACCTAAAATGAACCCACTACCAAATCCACCTCAGCCAATGAGATTTGTCAAATAAAGCAATGTTCCTGCCCTATTCGTCTTCTTTGTCAGAATTTCTTCACAAAAAATCCAAGAGCTGGGGGGCATGGCCCCTGCAGTAATACGCATAGCTCCACCAATGCTGCATTAGCCATTTTTTAACACATACATCTAGCTTGCCGACAGACAAATAGGGCCGCCGCACTGCAACACAACGACCACCATGGCTGTCGCATGTACCAGATTCATGCGCTGCTATCGCTCCACTGTCGCGTACAGGCAGTTCAACGCCGCAACCACAGGCCGTTCAATCTCTCTGTCGTGGACACGCCCCTCCGCTCCTTCTAGTTGCCTACCATCCCGGTGTGGCCAGGGCATTGGGTTCGCCGCCACTGCGACCAGCAGTCCAACCCGGCCACCCCAGGCCGTTCACTGTCGCAGCTACTAGGCCGATTGTGTCGAGCTTCCTGCCACTGCTGGTGGGGCTCCACTGCAGCACTGCCCATGCCGTTCACCACCGCGACACCAGGTTGTTCAACAACACAACCCGAAGTAGTTCGACGCCGCGGCTTGGGAGGCACGCACTTCGCCACGAGCAGTCCATTGCCGATGTACACTGCTGCTCTAAGCTCCTTGGTAATTGTTGCAATATGTCTAGCGTCGTCCCCAGTCCAGCCCCGTGCCATCCGGACGATCGAGTTCAGCCAAGCAGCAGTCCACGGCCGTCAGCTCCTATTCCCACTATAGTGGTTGGGTTGCCGTTTTCCTCATCCTTCCCGGTGCGAGACAACCCAGCCCACATGCTGCTGCCATCTGTCACCCAAAAATAGCTTTGGCTCTTCCTCAAGCAACCATTTGAAGAACCTTTTGGTGTTTTTTCTGCTGGTGATTGATTTTAGCAAATTGTAGCTATCTTGTGTATGGAACTTGAAAGTTCAAGATTGCTGTAGAATCAATTCTTGTAGTATAAATGTCCCAAATTTCAGTGACATCGCTAATTGATGTAATGTGGTCTTGCATCTCCAATATATTGCTCAGCATCCTTCCAATCCGCTCGATCTCGTCCTTCTCTGGAGCATGCTTCAGTTCAACAAAAAGCTCCAGAAAAGTTCAGAGTACTTTGCATTTATGGGCTAAAGTATATTATTTTTTGTAATGCTACATCATCAGCTATAAAAAATTAGCTTAAGTCCTCTCTAACTCTTTTTTGCATCTCATATGCCAGGCCGTGGATTACGCCCAGCACGTCGTTCCACAATGAGCCAGGATAGAGGTTGTTGGACACTGTCGTGCATGCCGTGAGCAACTGTGGCCGTTGGCCACCCCTTCGGTTAGTTGTCTTTCCTTGGTTTGATCTATTGAAAATCGAATTGTTGAATTTTGAACTGAACCGTTGAAAAGTTGGTACCTCGCGGCAGTGTGTAGCTCTTGTATGCCTTCTGAACACTGATGCATGATGTTCTTTGGTACATGTTTTCAATATGAGTTTGGAAGGGCAGGAAGTAATACTACAGCAATTCAGTAACTAGAAAAAGGATACATCAGTTCAAATATACTTGCCATAAGTAGTTAAGAGTTTATTTGCTTTGGTTAAATAAATCAAGCTAATTTTCTGCAATTCTCAGGTTAGAAAAAGGTTTCACTTCACTTTGCTGAAGTTCATCTAGAATCTTAAAATCCGATGTGGTCTGTGGCAAGGTACGCACAGAATGATATCTACCTCGATGAGTGTAATGTGTTTTCTCACTTCCAGGCCTAGGAATGTTTTTTCATTTGACATACTTCAAATATTTTATGGGTAAGTAAACCAATCATGTTTTTTTGTTCGGAGGGAAATAATAATAAGTTCTAAGGAAATAAATATAGAAGTTCATATTTAAAAAAAAGGTATTTGGAAAATAAAATGAAGTATTTCAAAGTACAAAACTTTTTAGGTTTCATTGCAAATTTGTAATGTTACTGTACATGAACTTGTGCATGCTAATTGGTGGCTGTTGTGTGTGTGCAAGGTACATCCAACGACAACGGGTAGGCGGCAAGTGTACTTATGCGCAGAGGGACGGTGGCACGGAGCAGTTGAGTAGGTGTGCGTGGTGAGCAGCTACAAAACTGATTCTGACAGTGCAGTATTAGTCCCACACAGCCTCTCAACACCCCCTGCTTCAACCTTCACGGCCCAGGTCGTTCACTGCCTCGACACGAGGCCGTTCGATGATGCAACGCTCAAGCCGTTCACCCTTACCACCACAGGCCGTTCACCTCAGCCACACGAGGCCGTGCGACGACGCAGCGATCAGACCGTTCACCTCTGCCATAGGAGGTTGATGCAAACGCTAAGGAGTTGTGTTCTTTTTCAGTACATGTTTTGTGTGCTTTTTAGTACACCTACTTAACGATTCTATGTCCAATTTCCTCTGTTTACACATTCTTCCTATAGCACAACATGTGTTGTGTGTTATGCCTTAATAAGCATTTGAGAAAATCTTGTATGGATCTAAACTAGCATATGTTCTGTTTTGTTCTTGTAAATGAAGCTCCACTTCTGTTTTCTTTGAAGTTACTTGGCATAAAAATTAGTATATGTTCTATTGTAAAAACATATATAAAATGTCTTGATGCATGCTAGCAAAAATCAGGAAAATACACTCAGTTCAGTACCTATATTTTACTTCAGTTCAATTTAAAAGTATCTGCAACTGTTCAGACTAGTTTACAACAGATTTTTTTGAAGTTTAGAGAGGGGAAAATACTTGTTAGATTCATTTAAAAAGTGTCGTATAGTTCAACTTTTATATATAATCAATTCATAATGAAATGAGAGAAGTCTAGAATATCGTCGCAAAACAATGTTGAGTTCAAAAGAAAACACGAAATATTTTTTGGTTAATGGAAATACTTGTTTTTTTGGTTAATGCAATCCTCTTGTGGAAGCACTAAAACACGCTACTTGTTGAACTAATACTGAAGACAAGGAGCATGACCAAGTGTGATGGAAGTTTTTTTGTACCCATGTGCGGAAGCACTTTATTTTTATGATTATTATTGTTTTCATGTGGGTGCTTGAAAAGTTCTGTCCAAGAATAGGGTGACGATTTTTGTGTTCAAGCCGGTGCTATGGGTAATATGATTCATGTACGTGTATTATGTGTGGAAAATATTTCTGTCAGATGAAAGGAAAAATGGTTTAATTAAAATATTTTTCAGTACGAGTTAAAAGTGGTGGTCCATTCAGAATAAAAGAAATGACAGAAATTCAAATTGTAAAAATTCAAGTAAAAAGAAACCCCATGCAATTCAAATGGTAAAAAGTACAAGTCGTAAAATTAGAGAAGTTCAGAACATCGTTGTAAAAAAATTGAGTTAAAAGAAACATGCGAAACATTTTCTTCGAGTTCAAAACACGCCGAGACACGCGACAGCCACCCCAGTTCGGGCATAGTAAGTACCTCAGTACGAGTTAAAAATGGTGGTCCGTTCGGAATAAAAGAAATGGCAGGAATTCAAATTGTAAAGTTCAAGCAAAAATAGAAACCCCATGAAAATCCTGCTTAGTAAGTACCTCAGTACAAGTCGTAAAATGAGAGAAGTTCAGAACAACGTTGTCAAAAAAATGTTGGGTTAAAAAAAGAAGAAACAAAACAAACACATATTCTTTTTAAATAAAATATCATTCAGTTCGATGATACAAACCATACAAGTACAGGGGCGATGATACAGTAAACCGTTGAAAACTTACGAGAAAAATATTACCCAAAAAATAGAGCAAAGTCTAGTTAGTGAAAACACGGTTAGTACAAACCCATGGAAGCATCAGTACAAATACCCTTTTTCGGAATCATTCAAAATTACTCTACAAAAAATAGTTCAGTACAAACATACACATATATCAGTACGACTACTCTGTTTTTCACACGAGAAAAACAGCAGGATCCGTCATGCCGAATTCACAATTACTCTTAAACGGTTGTAAAATAGAGAAAACGTTCAATATGACTAAGTTTCGTATTTTCGATAGCTATCCAACGGTATATTATTTGCCATATTTCGACAAACTTTTAAAAAAATCGTTTTCAAAATCAAATTTGACCGTATTCAAATTTGTTTTAGAACAGTAAGGAATTAGAAAAACATTTCTATATGAAAAAGTTGCGCATTTTTCGTAGCTTTCCAACGCCGTATCATTTGCATCAATCCGACAAACCGTTTGCAAAAAATCGCGAAAATACGTTTCGCCCAGAAATTCACCGTTTTTCAAATTACTTTTAAATCATATAGAATTAGAAAAAACAATACATATATGGAAGATACGGATTTTCACCAGCTTTTCAACGCCATCTTATTTGCTCAATTCCGACAAACGGTTTGAAAATTGTGTCCAAAATACGATTCACGTTTTCGATTTTGAAAAAAATGGTTTTTTCAAAACTGCTCTTAAACCATAATGATTTTGCAAAAACGTTTAATATACTTGAAATATGGTTGTCAAGAGCTTTCCAACGATATATTACATGCCCCATTTTGACAAAAAAATTAAAAAAAGTTTTTGAACTAAAGAAAACGATATTTTAAACACAATTGAAAGCATTAGTTCAACCGCTTCAAAAACATCAGTACAACCACCTGAAACCGTCAGTTCAAAAAGGGTAACAGAATAATATTCTGTTACTCGTAACAGAATATCCCAGATATATATCAGTTAGACTTCAAGTGCGTACTTGTTAAACCTATGTATAAATTGTGACACTAAATACGACTAGTAAGTAGTACAGTAGCAGTACTAGTATACGTCGGTCAAATTATTCATCGTGTCCATACATTGAATTGACATAAAAACACGCTGCGCGTGAGGTGACACGAGAATCTCGGCGGCGTGTTCGGGTATTCTGGACTTCAGATTTGGAGTACCATTTATCTGTCGAAATCCTTCATCATTCACTTAAAACAGTCGATTGATCATACATTGAGTACCATATAACTAGAATTACCGATGCAAATGTAACATCCCAAAATTTTCCAAATTTTGGAATGTTAATAATAAGATATTATTGAGTGAATTGCTATGATTTTTAGGGGAAACTAAAACCTTTTGATTCTTGTTTCAAATATTTCAATCCAATTGCTTTTCTTTTGGACACCTGGAATATTTTGAAACCACAAATAAAAATGGAGTGAGAATAAAATGACTTTCTCAAATGTGGTGGAAGAATATTTTATTTGGAATTGAATTATGAGTTCCGTCGAAACTGGATCTTATATGAAATTTTAATGCCATTTAAATACTTTCAAATATTCAATAAATTTAATGAGAGGAGATAATGTGACTTCTTCAAAGTATATTTGGAAATACTTAATATGGCACAACTGTCATTTTAGAAATTTGCAAAACTCTAAATTGGCATTTTGTGTAATATAAATAAGCCGATAGAGCTTACAATGCAAATGTGTGCACAACAAAAATTTATTTTGTGATATAAATATTTCCACCGGAGTACAAATATTCTTCTGATATTTAGCAACATTTTCTTTGTTGTCCTTTTCTAGATTAAAAAAAAGAGCCCACGCAGCCACAGACCAACGAAGGCCCATCCCACTGAGCATCAGCGACACGGCCCAACCAACGAAGTGTCATCTCCTACCTCCAGCATGCACCCACGTACATGTTCAGTGTTCATGGCTGCCACTCTTCCTCCCATTTCCTCATGAATTCTTTCACCGTTTCACTTTGCGTTCAATACAAGAGTTATTCTCATGAAACGACGGTTCCATTCAGGGAATTAAAACACCAAACGAATACATTAATTTTTTCAGAATCAAGCCACCATTACTGGCCACGTTGAGCACCCTTGATCTACCCGTACCGACCTCCTCTGATCCTATAAATAGGCCTCCGCGATGCATTCTTCGTCCTCACTTCCCACACCCGAAACCCCTATCCAATTCGCCCTCCTCCGCGAGTAATTGCTCGCCGGAGTTCGCATGAGCCGCCGGTTCCGACGACGAGTGCATCACCGACAGTGAGCCCCTCGCCTTGCTATTCTTTCCATGAAATCTAGCCTAACGTACGAACCTTTTGACCTTTCGATTGGGTCTAAACTGCAGCCGAAGCACGACGTGCGCGACAGGGTGCTCGCTACGCGGTTTGCTTGATTCCGATGAGCTCTTATCCCCTGTACAGGAAGCAATCGATGCCTCCGACTCGTCCATGAGATTCACATCGTCGTTTTCTACGTCGTTCGTCCATTCATTGAAGCCGGGAACTTTCTTCTGCAACTCCGGCGAAACTCCGGCCACCTAGCCGCCCTTTCCGGTGACCACCCAACATTCCATGTGTTTCTAATTAAAAAAACGAATAGGTACGGGGCTATCTGAACTTGACACGTAGCAGCCAAATCTTAATCCCGTAATACATTTTCAGGAAAATATCCAAACTTCGGAAAATCATATCTCCGAAACCGTATGTCCAAATTTGACAAATTTTATATCCCCGGATTCCTTGGAACATCTAGTTTATTATAAAAATTTGAGATCTCAGTTTGTGGCAAGAAAAATTTAGTTCTGACTTAAATGTTAAATTGAGTACTTTTTCTATATCTTCTAATCTATAAATCATATAAAAATGTTTATTATATGAAAGTTCGACCTTAGGACATCACCTTTCGGTTGGAACTCATGGCATAATTTTTTTCAGTAAGATTTGGTCACTGTTTTAACATCAACATCTTAATTTGACCTTCTCGATCATTGTTTAGGAACTTTTGACACCAAGTAAAATCTCTTAGATTGATCCCTAGAAAACCTCTTTGGTCATATGCCATCATCATACAAATTTGGACTTAGGAAATGTTACATAAATATATTGTAACATAAACCTTATGGCATCAACTCCATTTATTATTTTCATTGGACCCAAGTCAATTATTCTAATCAAACTCATTATAGACTTTGTTGTAGAACCTTGCCTCACAACTCTTCAACCCGTGATCTTCACTTTGACCCAACCCTAGAACAAAACCTATATCATATTTTCATTCTTGATCTTATCTCAACCCATAACCAAGTCCTAACAATTTATGTAGGAAGGTTTTTTTATGTATTGTAATTTGAATATTTTATTTGGATCTTTATTTGGATGTTGTTGTGTGTTAAAGTACTTTCTTATATCGTTAGATATATCGTAACGAGAAGGAGAGACGACTCAATATAATATTTCATCTTCATCAACAGTACAAGGCAAGTTACATCTTGATCATGCCCTTTTATACCTATGTTTTATATATGCATTTAGTCCTTTGATGTAAGGTTTGCATGAATATGTTAGTTGGCTATATTATAAACCCGGTAGTGCAATGAGGTAGGTCTGAGCCTTTACTTCTTTGTCACCAACGTTGTAGGGATTTTGCTATGCCATTGTAGACGGGGATTGGTATGTGAGATCATGAAAGTTGCGAGTGATATAATAATTAAGGGTAACCTTAAGGTGGCAACATTAACACATAACTGGGTGGATTGGTAAGGGGCACCCTGGAGAAACCAATGGACTTGCCCGGGCACCCTAGAGAAACCAGTGGACTTGCCCAGGGGATCCCGGAGTACCCGTGTGATCACCCTATGGACTGCCACCCACGCTCAAAGGGATTCATCAATTTTTCATGACTAGACGCTTACCTGCACAGCCACAAGCTATTATGGGCTTTGGCTTAGTTGAGTACGTTGTGTGACCTCTTACCGTGGTAGACTAGCAGATGTAGTTATATATGTAGGTGTACCGGTCTACCCAGGGTTAAGAGTGAACACTTCAGAAAGACTATGTCTCGATCTTCCGATTCTCAAACACCAGGCAGTGCGAGGACTACAAAGGAGGTGGTCGAGTCTTGTGGGGAAAAGTGTGCAAACCTCTGCAGAGTGTAAAACTAATCGATTAGCCGTGTCCCCGGTTATGGACAATTTGAGCATCTGGAAAGTGGGAATTGAGCGATCTCATCACTCTTAATTAATTTAATGGGTTTTAATGAATTTGGGTATAGATTGAATGGAGCAACCATCTCAATCATATTATGATGAATTATGTAGTAACAATATGATATTCTTTTGATGATAAGAAAAAATCAGCTTTATGCAAATTAAATTTAGAACCATCCACCAGCCATATTGCATGTATAAATAGGACATTTATTCATCTCTTGTGGTGTGACTTGCCAGTACACTCAACGTACTGACCTACACGGCTGCAACATATTATGTTGCAGGTATTATACGACGAGTAAGTGATATGACAGGGTTACGGTCCGCACTCAACTTGCCGATGGTGTTGATGGGACTCCACACCTGTTTGCCTGTTTCCACTGAGATTCTTAAGGTATATATCAGTTTTTCGTTACTTATAAATGTGATTGCACTTTGATATATACATTGATGTACCGTGCGTGCTAGCATACCGATCCAGGGATAGCACAGATACACAGAGACTTGACTGTCTAAAGTCGGGTCGCTACAGAAATGGTATCAGAGCACATGTTGAGTGTAGGACGTGACCCTAGAAAATGGCTTAGAAATAGGAAGACCTTGATAGAAAAAAAAACTTATATTTTTAGTAGTATCGATAGGCATTCTCGTACCCTCTCATTTTCTTTACTAAGCTCTTGTCTACTTTCAAAAACTTCAATGACCAATCCCCTAATGACGTTGAAACTAATATGGAATTTCAAGAGTCTAAAGGTTACTTCATGGAGATGATGCTAAGCAAAGAGGTTGAAGAAGAACCGAAGACACTCAAGACCAAGATGCAGCTCAAGATTACCACTACCAAGGAATATCCTACTTGATTCAAATAGTATACAAGACCACCATGAGACTTGTGAAATAAATGAAAGAGTGCGAGTGATGTGCCCGACCATGAGAACTCATGTGGATAAGGGTACCATAGGAATTGTGTGAATGAAATGTTTGAGTGAAATTTGGATTTTGTTGGAGTTCTTTGCCATTGATTTGAATTTTGTTGTCATTTGGAGTTGTGTGACTTAAAATGTTTCGTTATTAGGATACGAATCATGTAGGTATGTACTATTTATTCAACCTTGACAGGTGTAAGTTACGGAGGATTAACAGAAGACCTTCATAAGGGAGGACCTTCAATCGTACAAGATTTTCAAGAACCGAAGGAATGGAGACCCTATGACGAAACCATTAAACACGAGCCCATTATAAATGCTAAGATATGTTGTTTGATGATTGTTGTGTGGGTATCTATCTCTCCTTCTATCTAAATCCCTACCTCATCTCTCCAATCCTTAAACCCCATGGATGGACTGAATTATTCTGATGGGACAAGTGACCCGTTCAGAAATAGAAGAGTGATTCAGAATATAAAAGGCATAATGGATGAAAGAAAAGAAAATCCAAAGGAAAAGGTGAATTATGCTTCTCAATATTTTATTCAAGAGGCTGACACTTGGTGGAAGATGCGTATTGCCATCAATTAATCTCAAATGGCAATCACCTGAGAACACTCCAAGGAATCTCTACTTCAATCTCGTATTGCCGTACAAAACTGAAGAAAGCAAGTGAAGATGCAAGGAAATTCCATTATTTTACGGAGGCAAGTTTAACACAACCCGCGTAGGATCATCACCACCCAAAAATGTTTTATTAGTTTTTGCAGGTGAAGACCTCTTAAAGGGGAGTGAGAAAGACCGAGTGTTAGAATACGTGATTCACCTGTCTACATATGAAGTAATGATTCGAGTACGGGATGGATTGGCCCCCATACCGGAGACTCTTATTATATACTTTCATATGTTTGATGAGTAAATCAGAGAGACTTGAAACCCTAGAGAGTGTCGATACGACAAGCCCAAAACCATAGACTGGTAAGACGTATTACCCATATAGATAGGCAATTGTGCCTAACGTAGATTCGATGTGAGCACAAAAAAAATCTTCAAGGAGTTCCGTCGGAAGATAATTCATTGACCCCCATGAGAGTCTCGATAGGTAGTTTTGGAAATTATCGACTTTGAGTGAAGACTTGATCTTTTGAGCCAAGGCTCAGTTCTGGCCCAGAGGAGCTTGATTGAAATCATCATGGAATAAAGAAATTCTGGAAATCCCTACAAGTTGTTCTTAAGGGTGGTAGCACCCAAACACCCTCGAAGGATAATTGGGTCATACGACAAATCAGCAGAGACTCCATAATGGTGCCACAAGTCTCAAACTTAGGTATGTCGAATAACTGGAATACACGGAATTGACTCAATAGAAGACATTCTCTCAAAAAAGGAGGCAAAAGGATAAGTCGCAAACCTGTAGATGATATGGCGAAACCCTGGGGAAGTAACTCAAGGAACCCAAACCCAAACCTATTTCTTGCTAGCCTCTGCAAATCTCGAGGACGAGATTTCTTTTAAGGGTGGTAGTTTGTAACATCCCAAAATTTTCCAAATTTTGGAATGTTAATAATAAGATATTATTGAGTGAATTGCTATGATTTTTAGGGGAAACTAAAACCTTTCGATTCTTGTTTCAAATATTTCAATCCAATTGCTTTTCTTTTGGACACCTGGAATATTTTGAAACCACAAATAAAAATGGAGTGAGAATAAAATGACTTTCTCAAATGTGGTGGAAGAATATTTTATTTGGAATTGAATTATGAGTTTCGCCGAAACTGCATCTTATATGAAATTTTAATGCCATTTAAATACTTCCAAATATTCAATAAATTTAATGAGAGGACATAATGTGACTTCTCCAAAGTATATTTGGAAATACTTAATATGGCACAACTGTCATTTTAGAAATTTGCTAAAGTCTAAATTGGCCTTTTGAGTAATATAAATAAGCCGATAGAGCTTACAATGCAAATGTGTGCACAACAAAAATTTATTTTGTGATATAACTATTTCCTCCGGAGTACAAATATTCTTCTGATATTTATCAACATTTTCTTTGTTGTCCTTTTCTAGATTAAAAAAAAAAAAGCCCACGCAGCCACAGACCAACGAAGGCCCATCCCACTGAGCATCAGCGACACGGCCCAACCAACGAAGCTTCATCTCCTACCTCCAGCACGCAGGCACGTACATGTTCAGTGTTCGTGGTTGCCACTCTTCCTCCCATTTCCTCATGAATTCTTTCACCGTTTCACTTTGCGTTCAATACAAGAGTTATTCCCCATGAAACGAGGGTTCCATTCAGGGAATTAAAACAGCAAACGAATGCATTAATTTTTCCAGAATCAAGCCACCATTACTGGCCACGTTGAGCACCCTTGATCTACCCGTACCGACCTCTGATCCTATAAATAGGCCTCCATGATGCATTCTTCGTCCTCACTTCCCACACCCGAAACCCCTATCCAATTTGCCCTCCTCCGCGAGTAATTGCTCGCCGGAGTTCGCATGAGCCGCCGGTTCTGACGACGAGTGCATCACCGACAGTGAGCCCCTCACCTTGCTATTCTTTCCATGAAATCTAGCCTACCGTACGAACCTTTTGACCTTTCGATTGGGTCTAAACTGCAGCCGGAGCACGACGTGCGCGACAGGGTGCTCGCCACGCGGTTTGCTTGATTCCGATGAGCTCTTATCCCCTGTACAGGAAGCAATCGACGCCTCCGACTCGTCCATGAGATTCACATCGTCGTTTTCTACGTAGTTCGTCCATTCATTGAAGCCGGGAACTTTCTTCTGCAACTCCGGCGAAACTCCGGCCACCTAGCCGCCCTTTCCGGTGAGCACCCAACATTCCATGTGTTTCTAATTAAAAAAATCGAATAGGTACGGGCCTATCAGAACTTGACACGTAGTAGCCAAATCTTAATCCCGTAATACATTTTCAGGAAAATATCCAAACTTCGGAAAATCATATCTCCGAAACCGTATGTCCAAATTTGACAAATTTTATATCCCCGGATTCCTTGGTACATCTAGTTTATTATAAAAATTTGAGATCTCGGTTTTTGGCAAGTTAAAATTTAGTTCCGATTTAAATGTTAAATTGAGTACTTTTTCTATATCTTCTAATCTGTAAATCATATAAAAATGTTTATTATATGAAAGTTCGACCTTAGGACATCACCTTTCAGTTGGAACTCATGGTATAATATTTTTCAGTAAGATTTGGTCACTGTTTTAACATCAACATCTTAATTTGACCTTCTCGATCATTGTTTAGTAACTTTTGACACCAAGTTAAATCTCTTAGATTGATCCCTAGAAAACCTCTTTGGTCATATGCCATCATCATACAAATTTGGACTTAGGAAATGTTACATAAATTTATTGTAAAATAAACCTTATGGCATCAACTCCATTTATCATTTTCATTGGACCCAAGTCAATTATTCTAATCAAACTCATTATAGACTTTGTCGTAGAACCTTGCCTCACAACTCTTCAACCCGTGATCTTCACTTTGACCCAACCCTAGAACAAAACCTATATCATATTTTCATTCTTGATCTTATCTCAACCCATAACCAAGTCCTAACAACTTATGTAGGAATGTTTTTTTATGTATTGTAATTTGAATATTTTATTTGGATCTTTATTTGGATGTTGTTGTGTGTTAAAGTACTTTCTTATATCGATAGATATATCGTAACGAGAAGGAGAGACGACTCAATATAATATTTCATCTTCATCAACAGTACAAGGCAAGTTACATCTTGATCATGCCCTTTTATACCTATGTTTTATATATGCATTTAGTCCTTTGATGTAAGGTTTGCATGAATATGTTAGTTGGCTATATTATAAACCCGGTAGTGCAATGAGGTAGGTCTGAGCCTTTACTTCTTTGTCACCAACGTTGTAGGGATTTTGCTATGCCATTGTAGACGGGGATTGGTATGTGAGATCATGAAAGTTGCGAGTGATATAATAATTAAGGGTAACCTTAAGGTGGCAACATTAACACACAACTGGGTGGATTGGTAAGGAGCACCCTGGAGAAACCAATGGACTTGCCCGGGCACCCTAGAGAAACCAATGGACTTGCCCAGGGGATCCCGGAGTACCCGTGTGATCACCCTATGGACTGCCACCCACGCTCAAAGGGATTCATCAATTTTTCATGACTAGACGCTTACCTGCACAGCCACAAGCTATTATGGGCTTTGGCTTAGTTGAGTATGTTGTGTGACCTCTTACCGTGGTAGACTAGCAGATGTAGTTATATATGTAGGTGTACCGGTCTACCCAGGGTTAAGAGTGAACACTTCGGAAAGAATATGTCTCGATCTTCCGATTCTCAAACACCAGGCAGTGCGAGGACTACAAAGGAGGTGATCGAGTCTTGTGGGGAAAAGTGTGCAAACCTCTGCAGAGTGTAAAACTAATCGATTAGTCGTGTCCCCGGTTATGGACAATTTGAGCATCTGGAAAGTGGGAATTGAGCGACCTCATCACTCTTAATTAATTTAATGGGTTTTAATGAATTTGGGTATAGATTGAATGGAGCAACCATCTCAATCATATTATGATGAATTATGTAGTAACAATATGATATTCTTTTGATGATAAGGAAAAATCAGCTTTATGCAAATTAAATTTAGAACCATCCACCAGCCATATTGCATGTATAAATAGGACATTTATTCATCTCTTGTGGTGTGACTTGCCAGTACATTCAACGTACTGACCTACACGGCTGCAACATATTATGTTGCAGGTATTATCCGACGAGTAAGTGATATGACAGGGTTACGGTCCGCACTCAACTTGCCGATGGTGTTGATGGGACTCCACACCCGTTTGCCTGTTTCCGCTAAGATTCTTAAGGTATATATCAGTTTTTTTTACTTATACATGTGATTGCACTTTGATATATACATTGATGTACTGTGTGTGCTAGCATAGCGATCCAGGGATAGCACAGATACACAGAGACTTGACTGTCTGAGGTCGGGTCGCTACAGCAAGTCAAAGAAGGATTGGCCGGTGCTGCCGGCTGGTGTCAAGTTTGATCCCACGGATCAGGAGTTGATCGAGCACCTTGAGGCCAAAGTGAGTGCTGACAGCGCGAGATTTCAGTCTCTCATCGATTTGTTCATACCAACCATCGATAGAGAGCACGGCATATACTACACCCAACCTGAGAAACTTCCAGGTAAGACACCGATCGACCGTCTACTTGCACAAACATATTCCTTTGTTTGTAGCTCTATTTTTCTTTTTAGACGCAGACCTGGTGAAGCAATTACAATTTGACAGTTAATAAAAAGTGAAACAAGTGACTGCAACATGCCAAAGATGTTATGAAAATGCCAACTATGTACACTAAAACCTGTATTCCACAATACTGCAGGTATCACACTAAGTGGCCTAAGGAAGCATTTCTTCGAGCGCAATTCTAGGGTTTTCAAAAGGGGCACGTGGATGCGTCGCAAGATACAGTCGGAGTGCGGCATGCACGCGATGTGGCACAAGATCGGCAATACCTTGCCGGTGATGGTCAACGGCCGGCAGACGGGCAGCAAAAAAGGTTCTGGTGCTGCACACCAACAAGAACTTCGACCAGCAGAGGACCAATTGGGTGATGCACTAGTACCACCTCGGGGACCTGGAGCAAGAGAAGGAGCGGGAGCTGGTCCTCTGCAAGATTTTCTACTAGACGAACACTACGGCCAGGAGTAAAAAGATTATAAGTTAGTTTGGTATTGGTAGTTGTACTACCTTGTTGTCCGCAAGTTGGTATTGTTGTTAACGATCTTTTGGTATGAACTTGCATTTGCTTCCAACCATCATGCCGAGGGTCGACGTGGATATAAAGCTGAATCATTTGTTTCGAAACGAATTTTCAGGCACCTGATTTTTATTTGATGGGTAGCATAAGCACCTGCCGTTCGAATTCCCAGTTGTCCAATTTTTTCGAAACAAGTGCATGCACTTATTATCACAATAAAAAACAATATCCGTGCTGCATCCCAGTTATCAGTCTGTACTTGCAGAATTCTCTCGTTTATTGAGCACGTATATTATTTTTTCAGGTCAAGCAAGTTCCAACTGGGTTGTAGACTGCCCAGGGTTGGTTTTGTTTTTACTAGGCCCAGCCCATGATGACAACGGGGCATAAAGATCTAGTAGGTATCTACTGGCCTCTGGCCCGCCAGCGTTAGTTATATTTTGTCTTACAACATCCGCAGGCAGTTTTTTTACTGAATCAAACACACATCTCGGTTCTATTTTCCTCTTGAAACGCATGTCCTACATCCGTTTTCTAATATCTACCTATAGTTTTACTAGTTCATATACATGTATCATTATATTAAAAATACATAAAATTCCCTTTTCATATTTACATCCTTATTTTTGCTGTTTTTTCCCACCCAGTGCTGATTTTTTACCACTGATTTTCCCTTAAACCAACTCAATTGTCCCCCGTCTTATTTGCTTACAAAAACAAAATGATTTTTTTGGCAAATCAATAAGTTCTTAAAAAATGTTTAACATTTCGGGATTACAACAGTTCAGATTCCAGCAAAATATGCAAAATAAGGTTGACAGCTAGGTCCACGGCCACAGCCCAGTTCTTTTGTGACTTGCCAAGTAAGTCGCTTTGTCAGGCCTGTTGGGCTGCAAATCTTTCAAGATGAGGAGAGCTTTAATTCGGCTGGCCGAGAAAATGGCCCATCAGTAATGAGAAATGGGATGTATATTTTTAATACACATCTAACCGGCAATTAGTTTCAAATATCTTTTTTTTATTTTGAGATTTTAAATTACATTATTTTTTATGCGTGGAGAATTTGTTGGCTTTTATATTGATATACATTTATTTTTAAATTCAGTTTGAATGTGAGTCGAAATTTCAGGATTAAAAACAGTTCGGACCACACCGAAAGATGCAAAATTTCGTATAATTTTTTAACCGTGGCCATAATATGGGTTGTAATGCTAACAAAAAGAATATGGGCTCCAAAAAAACCTTAAGAATTAGCAAATAGGCTGTAAATTATTAGAAATAATGGCAGATGGGTTGTATGCTGTTTTCCACAGATTTGAGGCTTTCCTAAAAAAAGGTTGACGCACAAGCAGTGACTGTTGGATGGTCATCCAACGGCCGTCGTGCTTCTTCAATCTCTGTTCTTCCTGCTCCAGCCGCTCAAACAAGCACTGGCGGGACTGCCTGCTCCCTCCTCCCCGCGGCCGGCTGTGCTGCCGTGGAGGCCTTACTGCCCCATCATACTCCCATCGCTGGCCTAGCCATCCCTCTACTCACTCACACCTGTTGTTATTCTCCGGCGACGGCAGACGAACCAGTAAACCCTCGTACAGTCATACTCCCCTCCGCGCGGGAAACAACTGCCGAGTCTTCCCTGCCTCCGTGTCGTTCCCTTCCTAGGCCTCGCCGTCGTCCAGCGCCCTGGTGCTCTTGGCACAGCGTGGTCAACGTGGTCAACGACCAACATGCATCTGAAGTGGACTGTACGTGGAGAGGCCGACAGCTGGGTCCATGGTCGCATGCAAGGAAATGCCTCCTTATTACGCGCAAAATAATGATTCCTCCACCTGACATCAGGGACCCACCGAAAGGGCCTCTGTATTTCACGAAAAAATGTTACGGCCGCTGACAGCTCGGACCCACCAGCTATATCTTCGCACGCAAGGATGTGCCTCCTTATTACGCACAAGAAAATGAATACTCCCCCTGTTAGCTGGGACCCAGTATAGTGGCAGGCTGACTTGTGGGCCTACTAAGTTGACGGGGACGGAGGTCTTTGTCAACTTAGTCAATATGCACAATTCTAGCTCCAGTGACAGTACGATGTCCATCCAACGGCCGTAGTGCCTCTTCAACCTTTGGCCTTCTTGCTCCATCCGCCCAAACCAGCGTCGGTTGTGCCTCGTGCTCCTGCCTCTCGTGGCCGGCTGCGATGCGGCAGAGGCCTCACCGCCGCCTACTACTCCCACCACTGGCCAGGCCATCCCTCTACTCACCCACACCCCCTGTTATTCCGCGGCGACGGCAGCCTCACACCACAGCGAATCAGTTAACCCTCGTACTCCTCTACGCATGGGCATCCACTGTCGCGTCTTCCCCGGCTCCGCGTCGTCCCCTTCCTAGGCCTCGCTGTCGTCCACCGCCCTGATGCTCTCGGTGCGGCGTGGTCAACGTGGTCAAGGAACGGCTTCCATCAGACATGGACTGTACGTGGAGAGCCTAACAGCTGGGTCCACGGCCTCAGCAAGGAAGTGCCTCCTTATTACGCACAAAATAATTATTCCTCCACCTGACAGCGGGGACCCACCGTACGGGCCACCGTATTTCGCGAAAAAAAGGTTTCCCCCTGACTGCTGGGACCCACCAGCTAAAATCTTCGCACACAAGGAAGTGCATCCGAAAAAAACGATTCGCCCCCCTAACTGCTGGGACCCACCAGCTACATCGTAGCACGCAAGGAAGTGCCTGACAGTCGGGACCCACCTGGTCGAAGCGTACGTAGCGTTGTCATTCTGGTCGTGAACGTGTACGTACATATATACTGGTGGATGTAGAGGCGCGCACGTCTCGCAGTAGAGGCGTGCACATGTCATAGTAGAGGCGCACACGTAGCATGTACACGTACGTACAGCAGCCAGTGTGCAAGAAAGAAAATACGGCCACGTATGTGTACATATAGGCGGGGTCTCGAACGCCTACTCGCGCATACGTACGGCCAGGGCTCATGTACATGGATGGGTCGGAACGGAGAAACAGCGTCATCGTCGTGTTCATGGGGAGCCAACCGGCTGGGTCAGAACGGAATGCATGGTCGTGTTCATCGGGAGGGCTTGGACGGAACAGCCGATGGAAACGAGGCATGGCGTACCGCAGAATGGAGGAAACGGCCTTGTGTTCGACCGGCCACGTTCCAAACGGGATCCTGTTCACCGGGAGGGGTCTGGCATACTGCAAAACGGAGGAAACGGACCTCCTACGGTCGGGGTCCTGTTGATCGGGAGGGGTGTGGCGTACCGCAAATCGGAGGAAATGGACCTCCTACGGTCGAAACGGGGGTCCTGTTGATCGGGAGGGGTGTGGCGTACCGCAAAACGGACGAAACAGACTTGTGTTGGAGCGCTACGGTCGAAACAGGGGTCCTATTCATCGAGAGGGGTGTGGCATACCGCAAAACGGGACTCCACGAGATACTATTCATCTCCACCGTCGACCTCCTCCAGCCTCCACGGGCTACTGTTCATCCACCGTCGACCTCCTCCAGCATCCACCTGCGACTGTTCATCCACGGGCTCCTGTTCATCCAGCCTCCACCGCGCGCTACTCCACCGGCTACTATTCAACCACCCCTCCACGGGCACCCCTCCACCATCTACTGTTCATCCAGCCCTCCACACCACGTGGTCCTGTTCATCCACCCCTCCACTGGCACCCCTCCACCGTATACTGTTCATCCAGCCCTCCACACCATGGGGTCCTGTTCATCCAGAGGCAACGCCACCGCTCACTGTTCATCCA
>NC_041385.1:94645495-94705129 GCF_002162155.2 Triticum dicoccoides | reverse complement strand
GATTGCTCGGGTTCAGTAACGCGTAGCCTGCAGTGCAATCGCTCGGGTTCAGTTACAGCCCAATGCCTCGCTCGGGTTCAGATAGAGCCAATGCCTCGCACACACGCGCGTACGTGTACGAGAGAAACGTGCATCGCTCGGCCCCCGACCTCCCACCTTAACCGGGAACTCCCCGAAATTTTCCTCGCCCTCGCTTCTACCACGGTTTTTTCCGTCATGGACGGCCCAAAGAATGTCATGCAGCTGCGTCTCCGACCCGCCCAGGATGAAAAGCCCATTTTCTATCATGATTTTTTGTCATAGAAGTAGGAGCCCACCACATCTATGATGATACCAGGTTTTGTCACAATTATCCTCATAGAAGTGTCATATGTATGAGTGGAAAAATTCATTCGGCCCAAAATGTCACGGATGTGTATTTTTTTTGTAGTGTGGGGACACAAGACTCTTTGTTATTTGGTTGCAGGGTTGCTCTAGAGAGACCATCTTCATCCTACGCCTCCCACGGATTGATAAACCTTAGGTCATCCACTTGCGGGAAATTTGCTACTGTCCTACAAACGTCTGCACTTGGAGGCCCAACAACGTCTACAAGAAGAAGGTTGTGTAGTAGACATCATCTACGTACCCTCGTAGACCGTAAGCGGAAGCGTTTGACAATGCGGTTGATGTATTCGAACTTCTTCTAGCTCCGACCGATCAAGCACCGAACGTACGGCACCTCCAAGTTCTGCACACGTTCAGCTCGGTGATGTCCCTCGCCTTCTTGATCTAGCAAGGTGTCGAGGTAGCAGATGAGTTCCGTCAGCACGATGGTGTGGTGACGGTGATGGTGAAGTGATCCTTGCAGGGTTTCGCCTAAGCACCGCGAGAATATGACCGGAGTGTAAATTCTGGAGGGGGACGCCGCACACGGCTAACAATTGATGTTGTGTGTTCTAGGCGCCCCCCATGTATATATAGGTGGGGGGACAGGCAGCCATGGGGTGCCCCAAGTAGGCCGAATCCTACTTGGGGTCCTCCCAAATTCGGCCTCCCCCTTCCATAAATGTTGGAGGGGGAAGGAAAGAGGAGGGAGAAGGAAAGGAAGGGGGAGGCCGAATCCCCCCCCCCCTTTCCTTTCTCCCTTCCCCTCTTTCCTTCTCCTACGGTTCGGCACATATGGGGGGCGCACTAGCCCCTAGTAGCTAATGTGTTTCCCCTCTTGGCCCAATAGGCACATATCTTTTGCCGGTGGGGCCCGGAACCCCTTCCAGTGACCCGATACGTACCTCATACCCTCCGAAACACTTTCGATGTCCGAATATTATCGTCCTATATATCAATATTTACCTCTCGACCATTTTGAGACTCATTATCATGTCCGTTGTCTCATCCGGGACTCTGAACAACATTTGGTCGCCAAATCACATAACTCATATAATACAATATCGTCATCAAACGTTAAGCGTGCGGACCCTACGGGTTCGAGACTACGTAGACATGACCGAAACACCTCTCCGTTCAATAACCAATAGCGGAACCTGGATGCTCATATTGGCTCCCACATATTCTACGAAGATCTTTATCGGTCAAACCGTTATGACAACATATGTTATTCCCTTTGTCATCGGTATGTTACTTGCCCCAGATTCGATCATCGGTATCTTCATACCTAGTTCAATCTCCTTACCGGAAAGTCTCTTTACTCGTTCCATAATACATCATTGTGCAACTAACTCATTAGTCACTTTTCTTGCCAGGCTTCTTATGATGTGTATTACCGAGAGGTCCCGGAGATACCTCTCCAATACTCGGAGTGACAAATCCTAATCTTGATCTATGCCAACCCAAAAAACACCTTCGGAGATACCTGTAGAGCATCTTTATAATCACCCAATTACATTGTGATGTTCGATAGCACACAAGGCATTCCTCCGATATCCGGGAGTTGCATAATCTCATAGTTGAAGGAATATGTATTTGACATGAAGAAAGCAATAGCAATAAAACTGAACGATCATAATGCTAAGCTAACGAATGGGTCTTGTCCATCACATCATTCTCCTAATGATGTGATCCCATTTATCAAATGACAACACATGTCTATGGTTAGGAAACTTAACCATCTTTGATCAACGAGCTAGTCTAGTAGAGGCTTACTAGGGACACGGTATTTTGTCTATGTATCCGCACATGTATCAAGTTTCTGATCAATACAATTCTAGCCTGAATAATAAATCTTTATCATGAATAAGGAAATATAAAATAACACCTTTATTATTGCCTCTAGGGCATATTTCCTTCAGTCTCCCACTTGCACTAGAGTCAATAATCTAGTTCACATTGCCATGTGATTTAACACCAATAGTTCACATCCTCATGTGATTAACACCCATAGTTCACATCGCCATGTGATCAACACCCAAGGTGTCATGGAAAGGTCAAGGTAGATATCCTAGCAAAAGGACTTAGTCGTGGAGCCATCACAACTAGGAAACTTAAAGGGGTTAAATGGGACAAAGGACACAGGATTTTGTACTGGTTCGGCCCCTTGCGGTGAAGGTAAAAGCCTACGATCCAGTTTGGGTGGGATTGCTTATGTCTCGATTACCAGGGAGTGAATCCGCTTGACCTGGCTTTTGATCTGTTGTTTCTTGTCCTGAACCGCCGCTGGGTCGTCCCAAGAGTTGTTGGTAGCCGGCATTAGGTAAAAGGAAAAGCTCTATAAAAGCGAAGAAATGAAATCGAAGGCCGATGGTAAAGCTGGGGCGGATTTTGAGTCGACCAGTTCGCTGAGGGCAAGATTGGAAAGAGTGGTACATGATATCAGGTACTCCGTATGAAGCGAGGCCATTCGTGCAGGTCACTACTTATGCGACAAGGAATTTCGCTACCTTTTATATACAGAGGTCGACGCCCAGTGACGCACGGAGTCCCGGCCAGCTCATAAACAGTGTCCAGCTTGGTGATTGTCTATTATTTCCTTACAATACAAGTTATACATATATGGCAGTTTATCTCTATGGGCCTTAAGCCTCCTTTGGGCCTTGGGCCCTTTAACTAAACGGTCATCTTCATAAGGTCTTCATGGGCTTCATGATGATGAATTGCCATAGGTATAACTCGACCCCTTTAGGGCAGGTCATACATAATAATTATATCCCTGACATTAGGCCCCAGATTGATTTGAACTGGTTCATGTCAATCTTCAACACTTAGAAAGAATCTTATTTTATTCCTTTGTGCGAGAGTTGATAACCCGCCATGACGTCATCTTCTGGACTTGTGATAACCCGCCATGACGTCACCTGTCATTTAATTCACATAAAATGCATCATACCTCAACGGATCTTTATCTTAATAAGAGCCTGAGAATCGAGGCGCCTTGGCGCTGGATAACCACGTTTTGGGCTCCTCCTTTTTTGCGCCCACTTATTGGCCTTTCCTTATAAATAGCCACGACCAGTCTTCTTCTCATTCTCCCCCTTTTCCATCATATTCTTCCTCTCGTGACCCTCTGCCGCTCGAGCTCCGTCGCCGCTGCAGAGCACCTCGTCCTCCTCAACCTTGGCCGCTGCATCAACCTGCGTCGGATGAGAAAACTCCGGCGCTCCACCGCAGTTGGATCTGCACCTATAAGTGCTCCTCCTCCAATGCGTCAGATCGCATTAGGGTTTCTGATGTTCATCGTGTTCTTCGTAGTTTCTTCTAAGTTCCTTCACCGTAGCATCTTTTGATCTAAAAACAGTATAGAACCTATGCGGTAGTTGTTTTGCCTTCACCTTCAATACCAGCGGACCCCCTTTCTTTGGAAAGAGATCTCATTAGATCTTATGAACTCCCTGTACTGGCTTTTTAGGTCTTGAATTATTTCCTTTTTCTGAACTGCCGCTGATCTGAAATAATACTTGCAATCTATGAAATATGTTTGTGTCGTACTTAGCAAAAAACTGCACCTGGATAGATCCACCTAGTCATGGCGGCTCATACCACCGGCTTTAACTGCAATGCTCAATAGATAACATCAAACTGCTCACGGCGGCTTAGGTAACCTGACATAATTAGTCAGATACCATTAGTCCCCTTTGTAAGCCGCCATTCTAAATATGTGTTGTAATACTTTTCCCTCCGGCTTAAATTTTAACCGGCAAATTTATTCTTTTTTAGGCTTCCTTCTTCACAATGCCGCCAAAAACAACCACTTCCTGTAATTGGGTTCGCTCCATCGTCACGGAGAGTACACTTGAATATTTTGTGAAAACCGGCTATCTTCCCAAAAAGGATGTCATGTCTTCCGCCCCCCTAAACCGACGGAAGAGAAACCTCAACCCGAAGAAGGGGAAGTTATCGTCTTCACTGATCACATGAACCGGGGCTTTTCTCCGCTCGGCTCTAAGTTCTTCAGGGAAGTTATGAGCTTTTTTGATCTGCACCCTCAAGACTCGGACCCAACTCCATGTCTAACATATGCAATTTCCAAGTGTTCTGCGAAGTCTACCTTCAAGAGGATCCCACTATGGAATTATTCAGAGAGTACTTTTACTTGAACTGCCAGAATGAATACTCCAACGGACCTAGCTTGGAACTTGGCGGGGTTTCAATCCAACGGCGGAGCGACACCATTTTTCCTTATGCGTGACCGCCAAGTCATCCCAAAGACTGGAACCACACATGGTTCTACTGCCAAGATACTTCTCCAGCTGATGAGAATCCTCTACCTGGCTTTCGCGCTCTGCGTCTTGAATCGAATCATCCTCTCCCTGACAAGTTGACAGCTGCAGAACGCCAGCAGCTCGCCCCTACCATTGCCAAAGTTAAGGCTCTGTTAGGCAACGGCTTAAATGGCATTGATTTGGTCCGGTGTTGGGTTGCATGGCGGGTCATCCCCTTGAGTCGCCGCTCCGGATTAATGTGTACTTACACAGGTGAGAAGAAGGATCCACTGCGCCATAGTTCTGAGGACTTACCTGTCAATGTCATAAATGAGATGACAAAATCTCTTCTGAATGAGAGCCTGGCAGACTGTAGCACGGTGGGCTTGAGCCCTTTCTGCAAGTCTAACCCGGCACCAGTGGTAAGCCGCCAACCTAAGTTTATTTTCCTTCATCTTTGTCACTTTATTTTAATTCACTTTTGGTGACTTTTTCAGGCTGACGACAAATTTTGGAAGAAAGAATATGACCATGAGGCTGCAAAAAGAGCTAGGAAGGCCAAGAAAGCCGCCAGGAAGCCACCAAAAAGAGGGGAAAGAAACCCAGCGCCTCTGATCTGCTTGCACTGGACGACACCTATGAGTCGGGGGTAGCCCTTGACTCTCTTGGCTCCTTTTTTAACCATCTTATTGACACTGACTATCATCAGGATGACACGGGAACGAGTCATGGAGTGGAAGAAGAGGTAACTATTATTTCCTCCGACTCCGAGCCTCTACCAAGACAAAGAATCCGAAGAGTAACCCGAAAAGTAAGATTTTCACACCCCTTAGCTCATCTGGATCCTCACTTTATTTTGAAGCAATAGCAGCACGAGAGCCGGCGGCAGACTCGGACAAGCAAGGATGCACAACTCTCCTCCAGCTTACCGAACACGCCAAGGAAGCATCGAAATGAGGTCACCCCCGACTTAAACTCTTTTTATCCTTTGGCGGGTCTTACTCGTCAACCTCTCAACTCTTCTGACTCAAATTATCAGGATGCATCTCATTCCTCTTCCAGTGATTCAATTCAATCCAACATGCCGGCTTTCAAGACCACTCTTGGGTAATGACAACTTACTTATCATTTACTCATTCTGATCCTGTTATGTTTATACTAACTTCATGACTCATGAAGTAGAAAAGCCAAGCCCAGCAAAAGAGCAAAGAAAAACAAGTCGGCTGATGATCCCAAGGTCAATGAGCCGGAGCAACAGATCCTAGAGCCTGAAGTCTCCATTCCTCAATCCTCCGAGCCAGTTTACGAAGACTCGCCAACAGCTTCTAACCCCCCCTGTGGAAGGATTCATTGATGAACCTGTAAACCCTGACGTCTCTAGTCCACTGAAGACAGCTGGTGCTCATGATGATGACGTGGTGATCACTGCCATCGGCTTTAAAGAACTGGGAAGGCCCACTGTACTGGCTAAGCATTCTACCAAGGAAGAACACATTGAACGATGTAAAGTCAGATTCGATGTTGCTAACTACTCCCAATTGAGTGTTAGCAAAGTTTTTTCTGGTTATCTTAGTCAAGTACACAGCAGTTGCGATCTGGAAGTAGATATGGTGAAGCAAATGCACTAGAAGTTTGAGGTATGAACTCTTCCTTTACTGGGTTATGCTTACTATGCCAGCCCCCAAGTCTACTGTTTATGATGAATATGTTATAGACTTTAAATGAACCATGAGCATAAGTAATATCTGTTGGTAGAATCCTTAAAAATCCAACTTAATCCATAGTCCCAAGGGCCGGTTTAATTAGCCTGGATGAGCCGGTCCTTTATATCTTTTACTTGTATAGCTTTTCAATAGCAATATGCATTAGCCCTCAAGTGCCAAGTACTCTTGCTTGCAAAGTGCTTGGGACTTATTTACATAAGCCGCCACATAAATAAGTTTTCGGCATACATTAGCCCCCAAGTGTCAAGTGTTGTTGCTTGCAAAAGGCTTGGGACTTAACATTATGGACTAATCTTTATGATTTTGATCTTATATATGTGCATACCACCACTGTTCAACTACAATCAGAATTGTCCGATTTGAAGAACCGCCTGGAGCTGCAGGAGACTTAGACCCAGAGGGCAAACTCAAAATTTGAATTCAGCGTGTCTAAAATAGAAAAACTAAAAGCCGGCTTTGAAACCGAGAAAAATGCCTGGGCAGAAGAGAAGATTGCTTTGACCCAACGAGCTGAGAAAGCAGAGGCGGCTCTTGAAGCGGTGACAACTGAATTGTCCGGCTTAAAACGCCAGGTGTCTTAGATGGTCTCAGCTATCTTTGGTAAGCCGCCTTATAACTGTCAAAATTGAATATCCCTCTGGATCATATGAACTGTCTTTAACTCATTTGTGATTACTATGCAGGCCCCAGAAGCACCAACCTTAACCAAGACATGCTTGTGAAATTGAAAGCGGTTTACACGTTGGTGGAACAACTTTATATCGGGACGCAGCATGCCCTGGCCACAATTTCTCCATCAAATCGCGTACCAATACTTTTAGTTGACGTGCTGAGAAAGCTTTTTGTGCTGCCTCAGAGGGTTGGGGAGGTGAAGTGATCATGTGCAAGAGTTGGAGTTGTAACAGCTTTAAGTTGGGCCAAAGCTTGGCTACCAGAGCTAGACCCGGTTGAGCTATCAACCGGGTGCCCGAGCTTAAAAGAAGACGGCACCCCTTTAGCAAGAAGGACTTTGCCGCTTGTGTGAAGGACATCCGTCCCCTGGCTAGCCTGATTGCCAGTGAAACCGATTTGTCCCAATATCAACCAGCTTATGATTTGGAGAATCAGAAAATGCCAACACCCTTCTATAAAGTGCAGATCTGATACCTCCAATTCGTAAGCACACTTTTGCTCCTCACATTAACCCGAAAGAGCTTATTGACGATGAAGTGAAATTCCAAGCTTTGAGTGGCATTGACTGGTCATCCCCCACCTTCCAGGAAATCGAAGAAGACGAAAACACGAAGCAGGATGATCTAGAAGCATCAGGCCGTCAGAACCAGGAGGACTAAACCGCGGGGCGGTTCATGTTGGTGATCTTTTGGAAAAAACACTTAATCATTTGGACTCTTTGAGTCATGTAATAGAATAGCCATAACTTTGCTCTGTCGTTCCATCATGCATGTTTTTGGTGCTCAATACTATTAAGCCGCCCTTTGATATTTATCCTCTTTACACTTACCATTTGTCTGACTTGTGCGTAAGAAAATCCTTGAATTATCCTGCACACAGAAATAGATGACAAGGACCCTTAGCGGTTTACCACAGGGCGGGTCATAATATCTTATATATAAGGGACAATTACATTTTTACCCCTAGTTGGTTCCTACCCACGGGTTTTGCCCTTACTTTTCGAGCTTGCTCAGTTTTGCCCTTACTTTTTCTGTCGAGATCCCTCGAATGCCCTTTGACTGTTTGACCAAAACTTTGAAAATTCATAACTAATTCATATGCACTCAGAAAAATGCAAATAAGATATCAAAATGTTCAGATAAACATTACCTTTATGGGCATATCATTTGCATTCAAGACAAAAGCATCATTTAAACTACCCGAGGTAATTAGTATTATTAACATTATTAAAAATAAATAGGTATAAACAATATTTTTTTCATGAATAAAAATTACATGCAAATGTAGGTGATGTTTTCTGAACATCGTGATAACTTATTTGCATTTTTCAGAGTTTGTATCAACTTGTTATGAATGTTCTAACGACTTTGACCATTATTTGGAAACTTCATAACAAGTTGATACGAACTCAGGAAAATGCAAATAAGGTACCAGGATGTTCAGAAAACATCACCTACATTTGTATATAATTTTTATTCACGGAAAAAATATTGTTTTTACCTATTTATTTTTAATAATGTTAATAACATTAATTACCTCGGGTAGTTTAAATGATGCTTTTGTCCTGAATGCAAATGATATGCCCATAAAGGTAATGTTTATCTGAACATTTTAATATCTTATTTGCATTTTTCTGAGTTCATATGAATTAGTTATGAATTTTCAAAGTTTTGGTCAAAAGGTCAAAGGGCATTCGAGGGACCTCGACGGAAAAAATAAGGGCAAAACTGAGCAAGCTCGAAAAGTAAGGGCAAAACCCGTGGGTAGGAACCAACTAGGGGTAAAAATGCAATTGTCCCTATATATAACCCCTGATGTGTAAAAAATAGCCATGGATAAAGTTGGTATGAATCAGAACATAAAACATAACTATAATAATATCATACCTGTGATATTGAATTGTACTGTCGGTTTATGTGACCTGTGCAGTAAGGGTGATAACCCAATCTTTTAGAAGCCAAAACTTCCAAGTGTTTGATGATTCTCATATGCTGCAACTTATCATCCAAAGTCAAGTCGAGTTAATTGAAACCACATATATGCTTCAGATGTAAGCAAGAACGTATCAAGATAAACCTAGAAAACCGTTTCAAAAGACTTAAATCGACAAAGAGAGAAAACCACTAGGCTTCTGATTCGAATACGATCAGTAAGCCAGACAAAAAGGGTTAATGGCTATGTTCTCTTTGGTGAATGACACCTATGTCTGAACAGGAAGCCGGACCAAAAGGGTTAATGGCTATGTTCTCTTTGGTGAATGACACCTATGTTTGAACAGGAAGCCCCCAAGTGGCTTTTGGCATTGCGCCGATCAAGTGGGTACCGACAGCTATGTTCTCTTTGGTGAATGACAACTATGTTTGAACAGGAAGCCCCCAAGTGACCTTGAGACATTTTTTAACGACTCTGATTCGAGTACGATCAGAGTCGGACCAAAAGGGGTTAAGCTATGATTCGAATATGACCCAGCCCCCAAATGATCAAGTTGTTTGAACAGCTATGATTCGAATACGATCATGAAGTTGTGCCAAAGGAGTTAAGCTAGATTCGAATATGATCAGCCCCTAGTGGTCTAAATATTTAATGACTTTGATTCGAATATGATCCGGGTCGGACCAAAAGGGGCTAAGCCATGATTCGAATACGATCCAGCCCCCAAGTGATCAAGAGGTTTGAACAACTATGATTTGAATACGATCAGGAAGCTGTGCCAAAGGAGTTAAGCTAGATTCGAATAAGATCAACTCCCAATGGTCATTTATGATGACGAAGATACATGATCATTTGAAGATAAAACAACAGAGACCCTGCTTTATTATATGTGTCATAATATATACATGATAAAAATATGTACATCATAGGAGCCGGTGGCTCATGTGTAGTAAGGCCGAAGATGAGCAATAATCCATGGCCGGTGGGTCTCCTCCTCCGACTTACGTGAGTCTTTGTGCTCTCGAACATCGATAAGGCAGTATGACCCGTTGTTCAAGTTCTTGCTGACCACAAAGGGCCCTTCCCAAGGTGGGGATATGTAACATCCCAAATTTTCAATTTGGAATGTTATACATTAGATCATCATTGCATATCATATTTTATGGCATTTTGGCTCGATCCTAGAAAATTTATGCAACACAAGGACCCACGGAGAGAGTTGGGGATTTCGTTGTTTTCATATTTGAGTGCTCTCAAATTTTGAAAATAGGATCATTTGATTTTAATTATTTTATCTTCAATTATTTCTGTTATAAAAAATGACAGAGGGAATAAAATGACTTTCCCAAAATAAAGAAATATTGAGGATTTGATAATAAAATCAAATAAGTTTTTATTTTTGAGTTTTTCGCTATTTTATTTGAATTTAGGAAAAATGCACGTTTTCCAAAATTGAATTTAGGCCCCAAATAAATGTCCATCTTGTCCAGCTTGATTTTAGAAGTCGAGAAAAATTTATCTCGGGATTTTTGGAGTCCGTTTAGTATTTGTTTTATTTGTTTTCCTGTGCGTAATGTTTTTTTAAAGAAAAGAGGAAACCGCCTTTGGGCCATGCCGGAGCGGGACTCCGCCCGGGGGGCTTTATAAGTCGCC
Source organism: Triticum dicoccoides (assembly GCF_002162155.2). Taxonomy (NCBI): domain Eukaryota; kingdom Viridiplantae; phylum Streptophyta; class Magnoliopsida; order Poales; family Poaceae; genus Triticum; species Triticum dicoccoides. The sequence goes on along the minus strand of NC_041385.1, from coordinate 94,694,514 downwards.
ACCCCGGCGCCCGCCAGCCCAGCCCGCCAGCCCAAACCGCCGCCGCTGCTGAAACCCTAGCCACCGACAACGACGACGACGTCGCCGCCCCGCCGCCCGACACCGCCGCCCGACCCTGCCGCCCTCGCCGCCGACTGCCGTCGCCCCTCGTCGGAGTAGCCGCCGCCACCCGAGCCGACCCGCACCCCGAGGTAGCCGCCGGTTTTTCTTATAGAATCGATCGGTTTTTTTTCGAAACCCTAGATCTGATTTTTTTATTATTAGATCCGGTTTGGTTTTTTTTACGGTTTAGTCTATTTAGCGGACATTCGTCGTACGTTCGATTTAGCAAACGCTTTTCATCGTTTAGCCGCAGACAGCGAACTTTCGTTCGTTAGCCTGTTTGTCCGTTTTCTTTTTCTCGGATTTTCTGCGATTATTTCTGATCGTGATTTCTGATCCGATTTTCGTTTTGGTATAACTTTTCGCTCGTTTATCGGAATCAGGCGATTCAAGCGCCTAGAGTTTCGTCTCGAAACCCTCTCTCCGTTTAACCAACTCAAACGGGTTTTTGATACCGTAATATTTGACCTATGTCCAGATTAGTAAATGAAGCTTGTTTCTTTCGCCGTTTGAGTTTCGTTGCTTCCTTCGATTTGATTCTTTTTGCAAACGAAAGTCTTAAGTTGAACTTTCTGGTTAGACCTATTATTTCAGTTTTACCTATGCATTAGATGAGTGCTTATTGTATGCTTGTTTGTTTGCGATAGAGTACCCGGAGTGCGCCGCTTGCTACTTCGAATCTCTAGGTTTCACGGATCATCAGCAAGGCAAGTAACACTTTGATCATACCTCTTTACTACCCAGTTTTATTGTATTAGATCAGTCTTTCAAACAATTGCATGATTAGGATCTGATTAATATGTGGGTTTTGGGAAGTAGATGAGGTAGAACCTAATACCTGTTTTATTATCAAACCTTTGGGAGTTACTTCTGCGTTTGCTTATATTTTTATGCTATGCTAGTAGATGTGGATTGGGTGAGTGTATCCATGACAGATGTGAGATTGTTAAATTAATGGTTTACTTAAGGTGGCAACTTAAATTCACATCTGGGTGGATTGAGGCACCTGGGGATCCCAGTGTTGCCTGTATTTTTCGAAATCCCGGGGTACCGTGTGATTCTCCTGTGGACCGCCACCCAGGCTCAAGGGGATCATGAGATTATTCATGCTAGAAACTTCCGTGTGTAGCCGCAAGCTACTATGGGCTCTAGCATAGTTGATTAAGTTGCGTGAGCTCTTGAAGAGGTAGACTAGCAGATGTAGTTGATTTACGTTGGTACGGCCTACCCGGAGTAGAGAGTTAATGCTTCTGAAAGACTATGTCTCGGTCATCCGTTTCTCAAACACCATGTAGTGTGAGAAATCAAGCGGAGGAGATCGAGTCTTGCGGGGAAAAGTGCACAAACCTCTACAGAGTGTATAAACTAATCATGGTTAGCCGTGTCCCCGGTTATGGACGTTATGAGTATCTAGTACCTGGATTATCATGTGAATCTCATCATGTTACTTTAATTTAATTTGTTGGGTTTAATGATGATGCTTATTTGGGATTGAGTTGGACTACCCTTCTCAATGTTTAACAACCACCATGATAGTTAAACAAAATTTACTCCTTTGTAGTAGGGGAAAATTGGCTTTATGCAAAACTGTAACCATAGAGCTTTCCACTAGCCATATATGCATATAGTACAGCATATTTATGTTCATTACTCTCTATGTGTTACATTTCCAGCATATTCCATGTGCTAACCCGTTTTTGGGTTGCAACATTCATGTTGCAGACTTTTTAGACGACGAGTAAGGAGCCTTTTAGGTCGTGGTTCTATACTCAGTGATGCTGTTGGAGTTGATGGACTCGCTTATCTTCCAAGCCTTCCGTTGTTATCGTTATTAGATGGCCTTAAGCCATATTTGTTGTAATGAGTTCTCTTTTGAGACATTCGATGTAATAAGTGTGTGATTGCTACTCTATTATAAATTCTTCAAGTACTATGTGTATCAGCATTACCGATCCAGGGATGACACTGATGCACAGAGATCAGACTGTTTGAGGTCTGGTCGCTACAAGACGGTATCAGAGCCCACGCTGACTGTAGGATATGACCACTAAGCTAAAGCCCTAGATCACTACTCTCTCTTCTCATTTCTGACTCCTCATCTTTTCTAATCTTTTAGGATGGCGGATGCAAGGAACAAGTTCATGCAACTGGATGAAGATACATCCTTTGGACGCCACTTGAAGGAAGTCACTAAGTACCTGAACATTGGAGTACCAAGCTTCACAGGGACCTACATCGCCACTTTACCTGAAGAGGAGCGCTGGATGATTCAAGTTCAAGTTCTAGGAAGGACGTTCCAGCCCGTCACTGAGCCTATAGAGTTTTCCTTTGATGCACCAACCTGGAGTTTAGGAAAGAGCATGGCAGCCCACATTACCATGGGACGCATTGGAGAAGTTTACCACAAGGATCTTAAGGACACTATCTACCAGATTTGTGAGCACTGAGATGAGCAATGGGAGATGATCAGCACCAGGAAGGATAGATCAATTGCAGCTTTCATCCAGGAGTTAAACCAGCACATTCATCGCCAGGAGAACCAGATGTGCGCAGGCATGATAGATCTGAAGAAGGCATTGACCAAGATCATGGAGTTGGAGGAAGAACTCAAGTCTACATGCGATGGATATGAGGAGGAAATAGCAACACTCGTGGAGAAGAATGATGATCTGAAGAAGAAACTAAAAGTGTTTATGGGATTCCCCGTGAGTGGAGAAGAAGATGATGATTGTACTTGCCCGGAGAACTACATCATCATCGACGACACCTACTCGGACCCAGACAATAGTGATGATGACTATGTTGATGAAGCCGGAGCTTATATCATGGAGTCTTCAACGGAGCAGTTTTTCTAGTCGACCACCATAACAGTAGTAGTATACCCCATGTATATAGTATAGTCCGAGCACTTTTGTAATGATAGTTAGACCATTGTATGCCCTTGTTTGATTGATTGAAGTGATATTGATTGAATTTTGTCTCATGTGCATATGGGTAGTGTTTCCTCTATAGACCTCATTCTATTCTATATTCTCATCTTTTCTAAACCCTCAGATGCCTCCGAGACGTGACAATGGATTTGCTTTCCCACCGGAGCTCACCCAATTGATCCAGCAGCAGAATGCATTGATGCAGATCCTAGTCCAGAACCGGAATCAGGGGAACAACAATAACAATAACAACCCACCACCACCACCACCTGTTGATCACTTATCCTGTTTCTTAAGGTTGAATCCGCCGGTGTTTTCCAGTAGCACCAAGCTGATAGTTGCAGATGATTGGCTCCGCAAGATGGGAAGGGAGTTGACCACTGTAGGATGCACAGATGCGGAGAAGGTGTGTTTTGCCGCACATCAGCTTGATGGACCCGCAGCATCATGGTGGGAGAATTTCACAGCCACTTATCCCATCGACATTGTCACATGGGATCAGTTCCAGCAGGCTTTCCGTACTGCTCATGTTTCAGCAAGAGCTATAGCCATGAAGAAGCGTGAGTTTTGCAACTTGCACCAAGGAGGACGTACTGTTGGCCAGTATGTGGATGACTTTAGTAAGTTAGCATGTTATGCCCCAGATGACGTTGCTACGGATGCAACTAAGCAGGAGAAGTTTCTGGAAGGACTGAATGATGAGATGAGCATGCAGTTGATGGTAGCAACCTTCAACAATTACCAGGAGTTGGTAGATAGAGCTCTCATGATTGAAGGGAAGCAGCAGCAGATTGACAGCCGTAAGAGGAAGTATGGACAAGGGAAGTACAATTCTGGAGCTCAGCAGAAGCCTCATTTTACCCCGAACTCGGGAGGACATTTTTAGCATACCCATGGAGGAGGTGGTTCGCAGAACCATAGTGGCCCCAAGAATGGTAATGGGAATGGAGGAAGCAACGGACAGAACCGCACCAACCCATCAACACCAGCCAAGAGGGATCTAAGCCACATCACCTATTACAAATGCCAGAAGACTGGACATTATGCCACTGAATGTCCTGAAGCAAAGAATGAGAACGGCAATGGAAGTTCTGGGAAGAAGCCCAATCCTTTCAACAAAGGACAGGTGAACCACGTTAGCGTGGAGGAGGTTGATGCCCAGCCAGACGCAGTAATATGTAAGTTTTTGGTTAAGTCATTTACTGCAATCGTTCTTTTTGATACTGGTGCATCGCATTCATACATATCAAGGGGATTTGTGGATAAGTATAACCTGCCAACCCAAGCCCTTAGGTCACCCATGTTAGTAACCTTGCCAGGAGCAGAGTATATGGCTAGTCTATGGTGTGATCGGTTACCCTTAAGGATTGGTAACTACGTGTTTCCCTCAGACCTAATAGTATTGGAATTGCAAGGACTGGATGTGATATTAGGCATGGATTGGTTATCAAAGTATGGAGGGAACATTGGATGCGCCGGTAAGTCGATTTTGCTTACCACACCAGAAGGAAGAAGGATCAAGTATGTATCCCGGCATGTGCCAAAGAGGACTCAAGTAAATTCCTTAACAGGAGTTGTACAGGAGGAAGTACCAGTGGTGAAGGATTTTCCTGACGTTTTTCCAGAGGAGTTGCCAAGCATGCCACTGGATAGAGACATTGAGTTTTTTATTGAGCTTTTGCCAGGCATGTGGCCTATTTCTAAGAGACCGTACAGGGTGCCCGCAAAAGACTTGGAGGAAATTAAGAAGCAGATTAAGGAGTTACTGGATAAAGGCTATATTCGCCCAAGTTCGTCACCTTGGGGATTGCCAGTGCTTCTAGTAGAGAAGAAGGATGGATTGTTAAGGATGGTTGTTGATTATCGAGGATTGAATGAAGTAACAATCAAGAACAAGTACCCACTGCCAATGATCAATGACTTGTTTGACCGATTGCAAGGAGCTAAGGTATTTTCCAAGATTGATCTGCGATCAGGATACCATCAGTTGAAGATTCGAGAGCAGGATATACCTAAGACGGCTTTTACCACCAGGTACGGGTTGTATGAGTACACCGTTATGTCATTTGGTCTGACTAACGCACCTGCCTATTTTATGAACATGATGAACAAGGTGTTTATGGAGTTTCTGGATAAGTTCGTCATGGTGTTCATTGATGATATTTTGGTTTACTCAAAGAATGAAGAAGAGCATAAGGAGCATTTGCGTTTGGTACTAGAGAAGCTCAGAGAACATCAGTTATATGCCAAGTTCAGCAAATGTGAGTTTTGCTTGAAGGAAGTTGGATTTCTCAGACATGTTATATCCGGAGAAGGGATCGCAGTAGACCCCACCAAAGTTGTCACCGTGACAAATTGGGAAGCCCCAACAACAGTTGGAGAGATCCAGAGTTTTCTTGGACTCGCGGGATACTACCGGAGGTTCATTGAGAATTTCTCGAAGATTGCAAAGCCCATGACGGAGTTGTTGAAGAAAGACACCAAGTTCAAATGGACAGAGGAATGTGAGGCTAGTTTCCAGGAGTTGAAGAAATGTTTGGTTACATCACCAGTGTTAATTCTGCTAGATCAGCGCAAGGATTATGAAGTATATTGCGATGCTTCTTGTCGAGGACTTGGAGCAGTGTTGATGCAGGAGGGAAGAGTTGTTTCGTATGCCTCACGGCAGCTTAAGCCCCATGAGTTAAATTATGCTATGCATGATTTGGAGTTAGCAGTCGTTGTGCATGCATTGAAGACATGGAGGCATTTTCTCATCGGAAACCATAATGAGGTGTACACGGATCATAAGAGTTTGAAGTACATCTTCACACAGAAGGAGTTGAATCTCAGGCAAAGGAGATGGTTGGAGCTCATCAAAGATTATGATATGAGATTGCATTACCACCCCGGAAAGGCTAACGTAGTAGCCGATGCATTGAGCCGCAAGAGCCATGTCAACACCCTCATGACCGGAGAGTTACCCAAGGAGTTAGCCGAGGACCTTCACGAGCTATGTTTGGAGATAGTTCCGAGAGGCTATGTAGCAGCATTGGAGGTTTAGTCTACTTTGATGGATAAGATCAGAGAAGCCTAGAAGACTGACAAGGAGATTGACGAGATAAAGGAGAAGATGATCAAAGGAAAAGCTAAAGGTTTTCGTGAGGATGAGCATGATACCTTATGGTTTGAAGATCGTGTTTATGTGCCTAATGACCCGGAGATCAGGAAGTTGATTCTACAAGAGGCCCATGATTCACCGTACTCGATTCACCCAGGAAATACCAAGGTGTACCTGGATTTGAAGGACACTTTCTGGTGGACCGGAATGAAGAAGGATGTTGCAGAGTACGTAGCAGTTTGTGATGTATGTCAGAGAGTGAACGCAGAGCATCAGAAGCCAGCAGGATTGTTACAGCCATTGCTGATACCCGAATGGAAGTGGGATAATTTAGGCATGGATTTTATCACTAGATTGCCCAGGACACGTTCAGGCTATGACTCGATTTGGGTTATAGTCGATCGTTTGACAAAGGTAGGTCATTTCATCCCCGTGAAGACCACTTACACCAGTGCTAAGTTGGGTAAGATATACATGACCAGGATCGTATGTCTGCATGGAGTTCCGAGGAGCAATGTATCAGATAGAGGAACCCAGTTTACCTCAAAGTTCTGGAATCAGTTGCACGAAACTTTGGGTACCAGGCTAGAGTTCAGTACAGCCTTTCATCCGCAGACAGATGGACAGATCGAGAGAGTCAATCAGATTATGGAGGACATGTTGAGAGCTTGTGCTCTAGATTATGGATCTAGTTGGGACGACAATTTGCCATATGCAGAGTTCTCTTACAACAACAGTTGTCAATCCAGTTTGAAGATGGCCCCTTTTGAAGCCTTGTACGCAAGGAGGTGCAGGACACCATTATTGTGGGATGAAGTTGGAGACCGACAGTTGTTTGGACCAGATTTGATTAAAGAGTCTGAACAGAAGGTGAAGTTAATTCGCGATAGGCTCAAGGTAGCCCAGTCCAGGCAGAAGAGCTACGCAGATTCTAAACGCAAGGAGACAGTTTACGAAGTCGGAGACAGAGTTTATCTACGTGTATCTCCACTTCGAGGAGTTAAGTGTTTTGGAGTTAAAGGAAAGTTAGCGCCACGTTTTGTCGGACCATACAGAGTTTTGGAGCGTATGGGAGAAGTTGCTTACAAGTTGGAATTGCCCGAAGGATTGTTAGGAGTTCACGATGTGTTCCACGTTTCCCAGTTGAAGAAGTGACACGCAGAGATGACTGATATACCACTGAGAGATACAGTGCCACTGGAGGCGATTCAGTTGGACAGTGATTTGACCTACGAGGAGAAACCAGTCAAGATTCTCGAGTATGCCAGCCGAGTCACCCGCAGGAAGGTTATCAAGTTTTGCAAAGTTCAGTGGAGCCACCATACCGAGGATGAAGCCACCTGGGAGCGAGAAGAAGATCTACGGTAGGACCACTCTCACCTATTTTCTAGCCAACCCGAATCTCGAGGGCGAGATTCATCTTAAAGGGGGTAGGTTTGTAACATCCCAAACTTTCAATTTGGAATCTTATACATTAGATCATCATTGCATATCATATTTTATGCCATTTTGGCTCGATCCTAGAAATTTTACGCAACTCAAGGACCCACGGAGAGAGTTGGGGATTTCGCTGTTTTCATATTTGAGTGCTCTCAAATTTTGAAAATAGGATCATTTGATTTTAATTATTTTATCTTCAATTATTTCTATTATAAAAAATGAGAGAGGAAATAAAATGACTTTCCCAAAATAAATAAATATTGAGGATTTGATAATAAAATCAAATAAGTTATTATTTTTGAGTTTTTCGCTATTTTATTTGAATTTAGGAAAAATGTGCGTTTTTCAAAATTGCATTTAGGCCCCAAATAAATGTCCATCTTGTCCGGCTTGATTTTATAAGTCGGGGAAAATGTATTTTGGGATTTTTGGAGTCCGTTTAGTATTTATTTTATTAATTTTCTGGGCGTAATGTTTTTTTAAAGAAAGAAAAGAGGAAACCGCCTTTGGGCCGTGCCCGAGCGGGACTCCGTCCGGGGGGCTTTATAAGCCGCCACCCCGGCGCCCGCCAGCCGAAACCGCCGCCGCCGCCGAAACCCTAGCCGCCGCCGCCGCCGCCGGAGCCGACGCCACCGCTGGAGCCGACGCCGCCGCCCTGCCGCCCGACCCCGCCACCCTCGCCGCCGGACCCCGCCGGAGCCGACCCGCACACCGAGGTAGCCGCCGGTTTTTCTTATAGAACCGATCAGTTTTTTTCGAAACCCTAGATCTGTTTTTTTATTATTATTAGATCCGGTTCAGGTTTTTTTACGGTTTAGTCTATTTAGCGGACGTTCGTCCGTACGTTCGATTTAGTGAACGGTTTTCGTCGTTTAGCCGCAGACAGCAAACGTTCATTGGTTAGCCTGTTCGTCTGTTTTCTTTTTCTTGGATTTTCCGCGATTATTTCTGATCGCGATTTCTGATCCGATTTTCGTTTTAGTATAACTTTTCGCTCGTTTATCGGAATCAGGCGATTCAAGCGCCTAGAGTTTCGTCTCGAAACCCTATTTTCGTGTAACCAAATCAAACAAGTTTTTGCTACTGTAAAATTTGACCTAGGTCCAGATTAGTAAACGAAGCTTGTTTCTTTCACAGTTTGAGTTTCGTTGCTTCGTTCAATTTGATTCTTTTTGCAAACTGGAGTTCTTAAGTTGAACTTTCTGGTTAGACCTCTTATTTGAGTTTTACCTGTGCATTAGATGAGTGCTTATTGTATGCTTGTTTGTTTGCGATAGAGTATCTGGAGTGCGCTGCTTGCTAATTCGAATCTCTAGGTTTCACGGATCATCAGCAAGGCAAGTAACACTTTGATCATACCTCTTTACTACCAAGTTTTATTGCATTAGATAAATCCTTAAAACAATTGCATGATTAGGATCTGATTAATATGTGGGTTTTGGGAAGTAGATGAGGTAGAACCTATTACCTGTTTTATTATCAAACCTTTGGGAGTTACTTCTGCGTTTGCTTGTATTGCTATGCTATGCTAGTAGACGTGGACTGGGTGAGTGTATCCATGACATATGTGAGATTGTTAAATTAATGGTTTACTTAAGGTGGCAACTTAAATTCACATCTGGGTGGATTGAGGCACCTGGGGAACCCAGTGTTGCCTGTATTTTTGGAAATCCCGGGGTACCGTGTGATTCTCCTATGGACCGCCACCCAGGCTCAAGGGGATCATGAGATTATTCATGCTAGAAACTTCCGTGTGCAGCCGCAAGCTACTATGGGCTCTAGCATAGTTGATTAAGTTGCGTGAGCTCTTGAAGAGGTAGACTAGCAGATGTAGGGGATGTACGTTGGTACGGTCTACCTGGAGTAGAGAGTTAATGCTTTTGAAAGACTGTGTCTTGGTCATCCGTTTCTCAAACACCATGTAGTGCGAGAAATCAAGCGGAAGAGATCGAGTGTTGCGGGGAAAGTGTGCAAACCTCTGCAGAGTGTATAAACTAATCATGGTTAGCCGTGTCCCTGGTTATGGACGTTTTGAGTATCTAATACCTGGATTATCATGTGAATCTCATCATGTTACTTTAATTTAATTTGTTGGGTTTAATGATGATGCTTATTTGGGATTGAGTTGGAGTACCCTTCTCAATGTTTAACAACCACCATGATAGTTAAGCAAAATTTATTCCTTTGCAATAGGGAAAAATTGGCTTTATGCAAAAGTGTAACCATAGAGCTTTCCACCAGCCATATATGCATGTAGTATAGCATATTTATGTTCATTACTCTCTATGTGTTACATTGCCAGCGTATTCCATGTGCTGACCCATTTTTGGGCTGCAACGTTCATGTTGCAGACTTTTCAGACGACGAGTAAGGAGCCTTTTAGGTCGTGGTTCTATACTCAGTGATGTCGTTGGAGTTGATGGACTCGCTTATCTTCCAAGCCTTCCGCTGTTATCATTATTAGATGGCCTTAAGCCATATTTATTGTAATGAGTTCTCTTTTGAGACATTCGATGTAATAAGTGTGTGATTGCTACTCTGTTAAAAATCCTTCAAGTACTGTGCGTGTCAGCATTACCGATCCAGGTATGACACTGATGCACAGAGATCAGACTGTTTGAGGTATGGTCGCTACAGGATAACTTGCGTGCATCAGTTTGATCCGTGATGAGCCGGAGCACCAAATCACCTTCTTGAAAGGTTCTGGACTTAACCCAGCGGTGTTGTGATAACAATGTAGGTCCTGTTGATAAATCCCCGAGCGGGCTGCCGCCAGGTCACGCTTATCATCTAACACGTCAAGTGCATCCTGGCGCGCTTGTTCATTATCAGCTTCAATGTAAGCCGCCACGCAGGGCGAGTCATGACGGATGTCGCTAGGAAGAACCACCTCTGCTCCATAAACCATGAAGAAAGGCGTGTAACCCGTAGATCTGTTGGGGGTAGTGTTGATACTCCATAACACTAAAGGTAACTCCTCCACCCAACAACCTGGTGTCCGTTGCAAGGGAACCATAAGCCGGGGCTTGATGCCCTTCAAAATTTCTTGATTGGCTCTTTCGGCTTGACCATTGGACTGGGGGTGAGCTACTGATGAAACGTCAAGTCTAATATACTCATGTTGACAAAATTCCTCCATGGCACCCTTGGACAGATTAGTGCCATTGTCAGTTATAATGCTCTGTGGAAATCCAAAATGAAAAATCACCTTCTTCGGGAATTGAACCGATGTGGTTGCGTCACACTTACTAACTGGCTCTGCCTCGACCCACTTTGTGAATTTATCAAGCGCCACCAAAAGGTGGGTCTTTTTATCCTTCGACCTTTTGAAAGGCCCAATCATATCAAGCCCCCAGACTGCAAACGGCCAAGTAATTGGAATCATCATCAATTCTTGAGCCGGCACATGAGCTTGTGGTGAGAACTTCTGACAGCCGTCACATTTACTGACCAGATCCTCTGCATCAGCGTGAGCCGTCAGCCAATAAAACCCATGACGAAAAGCTTTAGCCACAAGGGACTTTGAACCGGCATGATGACCACAGTCCCCTTCATGAATCTCACAAAGAATCTCACGGCCTTCTTCCAGAGAGACGCAACGTTGAAACACCCCAGTGATGCTGCGATGGTGTAACTCGCCATTGGCAATTGTCATTGACTTAGACCGCCTGGTTATCTGCCTGGCCAAAGTTTCATCCTCAGGTAACTCGCTCGGGTCATATAAGCCAAATAGGGCACTATCCAATCTGGGATTGTATGAAGAGCCGCCACCAGTTGTGCCTTCGGGTCAGGAATAGCCAGATCCTCCTCTGTAGGTAATTTGACAAAAGGGATTGTATGAAAAACGTCCAAGAAGGTGTTAGGTGGAACCGTCTTACGCTGAGATCCCAGCCGGCTTAAAGCATCAGCCGCCTCATTCTTCCTGCGATCAATGTGCTCCACCTGATAACCCTTGAAGTGTCCAGCAATAACATCAACCTCATGGTGATAAGCCGCCATGAGTGGGTCCTTAGAATCCCATGTACCTGAGACTTGTTGGGCCACCAGGTCTGAGTCGCCGAAACATCTCACCCGGCTCAAGTTCATCTCCTTATCCATCCGAAGACCATGGAGCAAGGCTTCATACTCAGCTACATTGTTAGTACAGGGAAACATCAACCTGAGAACATAACAAAACTTGTCACCTCGAGGGGAAGTTAAAACCACTCCAGCCCCAGAGCCTTCCAATGGCCTGGACCCATCAAAGTGAATAGTCCAATATGTGTTATCCGGCTTCTCTTCAGGCATTTGCAACTCTGTCGAGTCGTTGATGAGATGCACCAATGCTTGAGACTTGATGGCAGTGCGAGGCATATATTTTAAACCATGAGGGCCAAGCTCAATAGCCCACTTGGCTACTCGCCATGTGGCTTCTCTGTTTTGAATAATATCTCCCGAAGGAGCAAAACTGACCATAGTGATGGGATGACCCAGAAAATATTGCTTAAGCTTCCGGCTGGCCATAAACACCCCATAAACAAGCTTCTGCTAATGTGGATACCTCTGCTTGGACTCAATGAGCACCTCACTGGTATAATAAACTGGTCGTTGAACCGGATACTCCTTGCCTGCCTCCTTCCGTTCCACTACAATAGCCACACCGACAGCCTAGGCATTAGCAGTCACGTAGAGCAACAACGATTCTTTGTCAATGGGAGCAGCAAGGACTGGCGGCTCGGTGAGCTGCCTCTTCAAGTCTTCAAATGCGTCGTCGCAGCATCACTCCAGACGAAGTCATCTGTTTTCTTCATCATCTGATACAGCGGTATGGCCTTCTCACTTAACCGGCTTATGAATCGACTTAAAGCAGCGATACGATCCGCTAGACGCTGAACATCATAGATACACTTTGGTTTTGCCAAAGAGGTAATGGCCTTGATCTTCTTCGGGTTAGCCTCAATGCCTCTCTTAGAAACCAAAACCCCCAAGAGCTTGCCTGCTGGAGCACCAAAGACACCCTTGGCCGAGTTAAGCATCATATTGTAGACCTGGAGATTATCAAAGGTCTCCTTTAAATCATCTATCAAAGTTTCCTTCTCTCTGGATTTCACCACAATATCATCCACATAGGCATGAACATTATGCCCAATCTGAGTGTGAAGACAATTCTGCACACAGTGCTGATAAGTCGCCTGGGCACTCTTGAGCCCAAAGGGCATAGATACATAGCAGAAGGCTCCAAAGGGAGTAATAAAAGCTATTTTCTCCTGGTCCTTAACTGCCATCTTGATCTGATGATAACTAGAGTAAGCATCCAAAAAACTCAAACGCTCACAACATGTCATAGCATCAATGATCTGATCAATACGAGCGAGAGCAAAAGGATCAGCCGGACATGCTTTGTTTAAGTCCATATAATCCACACACATACGCCACGTGCCATTCATCTTGGGTACTAGCACCGGGTTAGCCAACCACTCAGGATGAAAACCTTCAATAATAAACCCAGCTGCCAAGAGCCGGGCCACCTCCTCACCAATGACTTTCCTCTCTCCTCATTGAAGCGACGAATGAATTGCTTCACGGCTTAAATTTTGGATCAATATTGAGAGTGTGCTCAGCAAGTTCCCTCGGTACACCCGGCATGTCAGAAGGTTTCCATGCAAAGATGGCTCGGTTCTCACGGATGAACTCGATGAGCTTGCTTTCCTATTTGGGGTCCAGGTTAGCACTGATACTGAACTGCATGGATGAGTCACCAGGAACAAAGTCAACGAGCTTGGTGTCATCGGCCGATTTAAACTTCATCAGCGGGTCATGCTCCAGAGTTGGCTTCTTCAAAGACGTCATATCAGCCGGGTCAACATTATCCTTGTAAAACTTCAACTCTTCCGCTGCACAGACCGATTCAGCATAAGCCGCGTCACCCTCTTCACACTCCAAGGCTATCCTCCGACTTCCATGTACTGTGATAGTCCCTTTGTAACCCGGCATATTGAGCTGCAGATAAACATAACACAGTCATGCCATGAACTTGGCATAAGTCGGTCGTCCAAACAGAGCGTGGTACGGGCTTCTGATCTTGACCACTTCAAAAGTTAATTTCTCAGCCCTGGAGTCATGCTCATCTCCGAAGGCCACTTCCAGCCCAATCTTGCCAACCTGGTATGCTGACTTGCCAGGGACCACACCATGGAAAACAGTATTGGGGTGCTTAAGATTCTTATCAGTTAACCCCATGCGATGGAAGGTTTCATAATAAAGGATATTAATGCTGCTACCTCCATCCATGAGTACTTTAGTAAACTTGTATCCACCGACTTGAGGTGCCACCACTAAAGCCAAGTGACCTGGATTATCAACCCGGGGCGGGTGATCCGCCCGACTCCACATAATGGGCTGCTCAGACCATCACAAGTATTAGGGAACTGCTGGCTCAACGGCGTTCACTGGTCCCGCTTGCACAAACTTGTGGTGAAAACGTGATACTGCCCACTGTTTAACTGCTTCGGATGACTTTGATACCCGGATTGCTGCTGCTGCTGAGCCCCCTGGCCAGACTGTTGATTGTAACCACCTTGGTTACCTTGATTAAAACTGCCTTGATTACCTTGATGGCCCTGGAATCCAGAATTAGAACCGCCACCTCCATAACCTGGGCCATGAGAACCGCCACCACCTGAGCCGCCGCCCGGCCCTTGATCACTGTCAAACGCGTTGGAATTTTTGAAAGCCTTCATAATCGTACAATCTTTCCAAAGGTGAGTGGTTGGCTTCCCCTGTGAGCCATGCCTTGGACAGGGCTCATTCAGCAACTGCTCAGGAGTAGGACCTGACCCGCCGGTCCGAGGAGGCGGCCTCCCCTTACGATCCTGATTGTTGCCCTGTGCACCAGTGTTAGCTACAAACTCCGAGCTACCATCAGCCTTGCGTTTACCGTTGCCCTGTGCATTCGCCAGGTTACGTTGCGAACCCTTAGTGTTGTCGTTCTTCTTTCCCTTCCCTGTCTTCTCATCATCAGACTCGGGGTCCTTGGTACTATCAGAGTCGGCATATTTGACTAGAGCCGCCATCAGCTGGCACATGTCATTACAATCACGCTTGAGCCGCCCCAGCTTCTGCTTAAGAGGCAAAAAACAACAATTTTTCTCCAACACTAAGACCATAGAACCGGCATTCATGTTATCGGATGAATGTATGATAGACTTGACCCGGCACACCCAATGGGTCATGGATTCACCCTCCTCTTGCTTGCAATTAGTCAAGTCCACAATTGACATGGGCTGATTGCAGGTGTCTTTAAAGTTCTGAATAAACCAGGCCTTCAACTCTTCCCACGACCCGATGGAGTTGGCAGGCAGCCCTTTTAACCAAGTACGGGTCGTTCCATCCAGCATCATGGTGAAGTATTTGGCACATGCAGCATCACTGACCTCCAGTAGCTCCATGGCCATCTCATAACTTTCAATCCACGCCTTAGGGGTAAATCGGCTGTGTAATTAGGCACCTTTCAAGGTCCTTTGAAATCCTCGGGCAAACGCTCATTACGTAGAGCTGGCACCAGACAGGGTACACCTGTAGACCTAGAGGTCACGCCCGCCTCAACCGAAGTCGTCAAATAAACCGGAAAGGTCTGGTGAGCCGCCTGCTGGGCTGCTTGCTAAGCCGCCTGCTCGGCTTGTTGACGCACTATGTCCTGATCAAGCAAGTTAAGAGCTCCATCATGTGCCGGGTCATGCCCGCGTGGCTTATCACGGTGTCGGGCATTGCTTCAAACGGTCGGTGAGTCCATATGCCTGCTATAGCTCCGGCTCCGGCTCGGGTGAGGGGTTGAGTGAATCCTATCTCGACTGTAAGAATATGCCTCCTGTTGTGCCAAGGCTGTCTGAAGAAGTTATTTGACCCTTCATGTTTCAACCGCTGTTGGAGAGTTGCCATCCACCGGGAGAGCCACCAATCATGCTGCCGCAACAATCACGTTTTCGAATGGATTAGAATAGTGACCTGGTGGCGTCGGTACATGTTGATGTGGAGCGGTATTCATACGAGGGGGTTCCGTCACGCGTGGCTGAACCAGTGTTCCTGCCCCGGGCGCCGCAGTCCGGTTTACCTCCGGTGGGTTACTGGGCCCTGCACCGGGTGTGCGAAAGAGGTTTCTAGGCTCATAAACCGTAGGCAGATGGGACTGGTGCCTTCTCCTCATAATCTCATTTGATGCATTCTGATCCATCGTAAGCTGGAAAGCCTCTGGCTGAATCCGCTGGGCCTGAGCATCCAAAGTAGCCCGCTCTGTGGCCATCCTGACATCCTCTACCACCAGGTCTTCTTTAGCTTGTGCTACCTCCTCACGTAACTGTGCCACCTCCGCATCATGCTAAGCTTGATTCGTCGGGTTGACCAGGGCTGTTAACAGAGCCGTCAATTTATCCATTAAAGCCATCAAAACTTGAGCCGACGGGCGCACAAAGCCTCCTGCCCCAGCTGCTATCACCGCTACTGACCCAGAAGTCATCACCACTGCAGTTGAAGAATTTAGCCCAGGCTGGGTACCAGCCATGAAGATTCTGACTCTATTTGGCGGCTCATAGGGGTCCGGAATATTGTTGCCATCGGAATAGCCCCCAAGCCTGCCATCTTGCAATCGATACAATGAATCAGTCTCACCCGTGGACGACTCACCATCAGAGTAGATGGCCGTCTCATCCTTCAGAAAATTCCGCTCCATGGAGGCATCCCACAAAGGCACGCTTCACGGTGGGCTGAACTCGGGCGGGTTTCGCACACTGGGCCGTCTCGATGATGTCGGTGCAGATGTCTGACTCAGGGCCCGGTTCGCCGATCTTGCCGATGAAGATGTGGATTCCATCAAAGGGGACCCGGTACCCGTACTCAATTGAGCCAGCCTCGGGGCCCCAGCCTGCATCGTCGATGTAGAGCTTGCCGCAATGACTCTTGGTCATCCGGCCCATAGCGTATCCCTTGAGCCCTTTGAAGCTGCCCTTTAAGAACTCACCGTGCGCTGGCCCCATGGTGGGCGCCAACTATCGTGGAAAGGCCACGGTAGATGTCCTAGCAAAAGGACATAGTCGTGGAGCCATCGCAACCAAGAAACTTAAAGGGGTTAAACGGGACAAAGGACACGGGAGTTTATACTGGTTCAACCCCTTGCGGTGAAGGTAAAAGCCTATGATCCAGTTTGGGTGGGATTGCTTATGTCTCGATTACCAGGGAGCGAATCCGCTTGACCTGGCTTTATATTTTTTGTTTCTTGTCCTGAACCGCCGTCGGGTCATCCCTTTATATACAGAGGTCAACGCCCAGCGGCTCACTAAGTCCCGGTCGGCTCATAAACAGTGTCTGGCTCGGTGACTATCTATTATTTCCTTACAATACAAGTTATACATATATGGCAGTTTATCTCTATGGGCCTTAAGCCACCTTTGGGCCTTGGGCCCTTTAACTAAACCATCATCTTCAGAACGTCTTCGTGGGCTTCATGATGATAAATCGCCATAGGTATAACGCGGCCCCTTAAGGGTGGGTCATACCTAATAGTTATATCCCCAACACAAAGGGTTTACTAGAGTCAATAATCTCGTTCACATCGCCATGTGATTAACACCCAAAGAGTACTAAGGTGTGATCATGTTTTGCTTGTGAGATCAGTTTAGTCAATGGGTCTGTCACATTCAGATCTGTAAGTATTTTGCAAATTTCTATGTCTACAATGCTCTGCATGGATCTACTCTAGCTAATTGCTCCCACGTTCAATACGTATCCAGATTGAGACTTAGAGTCATCTAGATCAGTGTCAAAGCTTGCATCAACGTAACTCTTTACGACAAACTCTTTATCACCTCCATAACCGAGAAAATTTCCTTAGTCCTCTTTTAAGGTAACTAAGGATTATTTTGACCGCTGTCCAGAGACCTACTCCTGGATCACTATTGTACCCCCTTGCTAAACTCATGGCAAGGTACACAACAGGTTTGGTACACAGCATGGCATACTTTATAGAACCTATGGCTAAGGCATAGGGAATGGCTTTCATTCTCTCTTTATCTTTTGTCGTGGTCGGGTTTTGAGTCTTTACTCAACTTCATACTTTACAATACAAGCAAGAACTCCTTCTTTGACTGATCCATTTTGAACTCCTTCAAAATCTTGTCAAGGTATGTTCTCATTGAAAGTCTTATCAAGTGTCTTGATCTATATCTATAGATCTTCATGCTCAATATGTAAGTAGCTTCACTGAGGTTTTTCATTGAAAAAATCTGCTACCTCTTGAGATTGTGTTGGTTTTTCCCTTGAAGAGGAAAGTGTGATGCAGCAAAGTAGCGTAAGTATTTCACTCAGTTTTGAGAACCAAGGTATCAATCCAGTAGGAGACAACACACAAGTCACCTAGTACCTGCATAAAAAATCAAGAACATTGCAACCAATGCGATAAAGGGTTGTCAATCCCTTCATGGTCACTCGCAAAAGTGAGATCTAATAGAGATAGTAAAGTAAATATTTTTGGTATTTTTGTTGTATAGATTGGAAAATAAAGAATGCAAAATAGTAAACGAGATAAAATAGAAAAGAGATGTAATATAATAGGAAAGAGACCCGGGGGCCATAGGTTTCACTAGTGGCTTCTCTCAAGATAGCATGTATTACGGTGGGTGAACAAATTATTGCCGATAACTTGATAGAAGAGCGCATAATTATGGAGATATCCAATGATCATGAACATAGGCATCACGTCCGTGTCAAGTAGACCGAAGCGATTCTGCATCTACTACTATTACTCCACACACCGACCGCTTCCAGCATGCATCTAGAGTATTAAGTTCATAAGAACAGAGTAACGCATTAAGTAAGATGACATGATGTAGAGGGATAAATCAAGCAGTACGATGTAAACTCCATCTTTTTATCCTCGATGGCAACAATATAATATGTGTCTTGCTGCCCCTATTGTTACTGGGAAAGGACACCGCAAGATTTAACCCGAAGCTAAACAATTCTCCCATTGCAAGAAAGATCAATCTAGTAGGCCAAACTAAACCGATAATTCAAAGAGACTTGCAAAGATATCAAATCATGCATATAAGAATTCAGAGAAGAACCAAATAATATTCATAGATAATCTTGTTCATAAATACACACTTCATCGGATCTCGGCAAACACACCGCAAAAGAGTATTACATCAAATAGATCTCCAAGAACATCAAGGAGAACTTTGTACTGAGAATCAAAGAGAGAGAAGAAGCCATCTAGCTAATAACTATGGACCCGAAGGTCTATGGTAAACTACTCACGCTTCATCGGAGAGGCAATGGTGTTGATGTAGAAGCCCTCCGTGATTGATTCCCCCTCCAGCAGATCGCCGGAAAAGGCCCCAAGATGGGATCTCATGGGTACAAAAGGTTGTTGTGGTGGAAAAGTGGTTTCGTGGCTCCCCCTGATGTTTCTAGGGTATAAGAGTATATATATAGGCGAAAGAAGTACATCGGTGGAGCTACGAGGGGCCCACGAGGGTGGGGGCGTGCCTACCCACCTAGGTGCCCCCTCCTACCTCGTGGCCTCCTCATGGCGTTCCAGACTTCAACTCCAAGTCTTCTCGATTGCTTTCGGTCAAAGAAAGATCATCGCGAAGGTTTCATTTCGTTTGGACTCCGTTTGGTATTCCTTTTCTGCAAAACTCTAAAATAGGCAAAAAAACATAAACTGGCACTGGGCCTCCGGTTAATAGGTTAGTCCCAAAAATAATATAAAAGAGCATATTAAAGCCCATTAAATATCCAAAACAAATAATATAATAGCATGGAACAATCAAAAATTATAGATACGTTGGAGACGTATCAAGCATCCCCAAGCTTAATTCCTGCTCATCCTCGAGTAGGTAAATGATAAAAACAGAATTTTTGATGTGGAATGCTACCTAACATAATTATCAATGTAATTTTCTTTATTGTGGCATGAATGTTCCGATCTGAAATATTCAAGACAAAAGTTTAATATTGACATAAAGATAATAATACTTCAAGCATACTAACAAAGTAATCATGTCTTCTCAAAATGACATGGCCAAAGAAAGTTCATCCCTACAAAATCATATAGTTTGGCTATGCTCCATATTCGTCACACAAAATATTCAAATCATGCACAACCCCGGTTTCAGCCAAGCAATTGTTTCATACTTTAGTATTCTCAAACTTTTTCAACTTTCACGCAATACATGAGCGTGAGCCATGGACATAGCACTATAGGTGGAATAGAATGGTGGTTGTGGAGAAGACAAAAAGGAGGAAGATGGCCTCACATCAATTAGGCACATTAATGGGCTATGGAGATGCCCATCAATAGATATCAATGTGAGTGAGTAGGGATTGCCATGCAACGGATGCACTAGAGCTATAAATGTATGAAAGCTCAACAAAAGAAACTAAGTGGGTGTGCATCCCACTTACTTGCTCATGAAGACCTAGGGCATTTTGAGGAAGCCCATCATTGGAATATACAAGCCAAGTTATATAATGAAAAGTCCCACTAGTATATGAAAGTGACAAAATAAGAGACTCTCTATCATGAAGATCATGGTGCTACTTTGAAGCACAAGTATGGAAAAAGGATAGTAGCATTGTCCCTTCTCTCTTTTTCTCCTTTTTTTGGCTTCTTTGGCCCCCTTTTTTCATTGGCTTCTTTGGCCCCCTTTTTTTCCTCACACGGGATAATGCTCTAATAATGATGATCATCACACTTCTATTTATTTACAACTCAAGGATTACAACTCGATACTTAGAACAAATATGACTCTATATGAATGCCTCCGGTGGTGTACCGAGATGTGCAATGTATTAAGAGTGACATGTATGAAAAAATTATGAATGGTGGCTTTGCCACAAATACGATGTCAACTACATGATCATGCAAGGCAATATGACAATGATGGAGCGTATCATAATAAACGGAATGGTGGAAAGTTGCATGGCAATATATCTCAGAATGGCTATGCAAATGCCATAATAGGTAGGTATGGTGGCAATTTTGAGGAAAGTAAATGGTGGGTTTATGGTACCGGTGAAAGTTGTGCGGTACTAGAGAGGCTAGCAATGGTGGAAGGGTGAGAGTGCGTATAATCCATGGACTCAACATTAGTCATAAAGAACTCACATACTTATTGCAAAAATCTACAAGTCATCAAAACCAAGCACTACGCGCATGCTCCTAGGGGAAGGGTTGGTAGGAGTTAACCATCACATAAGGAAGACAATCAAAGAAACACCTCATGCTTCAAATTTGTTACACAATGGTTACCATACGTGCATGCTACGGGACTTGCAAACCTCAACACAAGTATTTCTCAAATTCACAATTACTCTACTAGCATGACTCTAATACCACCATCCTCATATCTCAAAATAATCATCAAAAATCAAACTTCTCATAATATTCAACGCACCTTATATGAAAGTTTTTATTATACCCATCTTGGATGCCCATTATATTAGGACTAGTTTTATAGCCAAAGCAAATTACCATGCTGTTCTAAAAGACTCTCAAAATAATATAAGTGAAGCATGAGATATCAATAATTTCAATAAAATAAAACCACCACCGTGCTCTAAAAAGATGTAAGTGAAGCACTAGAGCAATACTGTCTAGCTCAAAAGATATAAGTGAAGCACCTAGAGTATTCTAATAAATTCTGATTCATGTGTGTGTCTCCCAAAAGGTGTGTACAGCAAGGATAATTGTGGTAAACTAAAAGGCAAAGACTCAAATCATACAAGACGCTCCAAGCAAAACAGATATCATGTGGTGAATAAAAATATAGCCTCAAGTAAAGTTACCGATAGACAAAGATGAAAGAGGGGATGCCTTTTGGGGCATCCCCAAGCTTAGGCTTTTGGTTGTCCTTGAATTTTACCTTGGGGTGCCTTGGGCATCCCCAAGCTTAGGCTCTTGCGACTCCTTATTCCATCCACCAAATCTTTACCCAAAAACTTGAAAACTTGACAACACAAAACTTCAACAGAAAAATCTCATGAGCTCCGTTAGTATAAGAAAATAAACCACCACTTTAAGGTACTATAATGAAGGTGTGGCTTGTGAACTGTGTGCCGTTGTCGGTGATGACCCTGTTCAGCACATCAAAATGAAAAACTAGCCCCTTGAAGAACTTGATGGCTGACTGCGCTGTCACCTTCCTCACTGCTTCCACCTTAGGCCACTTTGTGAACTTGTCGATTTCTACGTACAAGTACTCAAAGCCCCCGACAGCACGGGGGAAGGGGCCCAGTATGTCGAGCCCCCAGACCGAGAATGGCCAGGAGAGAGGGATTGTTTGAAGGGCTTGGGCTGGCTGGTGAAGCTTCTTTGAATGAAACTGACATGCTTCGCACTTGGTTGCTAGTGTCATTGCATCCTAGAGGGTAGTGGGCCAGAAGAAACCTTGCCGGAAAGCCTTGCCGGCAAGGGCCCTTGACCTGATGTGGGAGCCACATATGACTCCATGTATGTCTGCCAATAGCTCCAGTCCTTCCTCCCGGGGGATGCACTTCAACTTCACACCATTCGGTATTTTTCTGTACAAAACATCGTCAACGAACTGGTACAGAGCAGACTGACGGGCTACTTTCTCTACTTCTTCTTGCTCCTCAGGAATCTCCCCTGTCTGGAGGAATCGAACGGTGTGTTGTGCCCATGCTGGAGCCTAGGGCTCAACGTCAAGGACCAAAGGCATCTCTTCTTCCATGGGAGTGGCTGCCTCTATGGCCAGGGCTTGACGCTCTGCCGGAGTCGGTTGCCCCACAGCAGGCTCGGCGTCCAAAGCAACATCTTTGCCAGTGGCTCGAGGGAGCTTGGTGGGAAAGTACTTGTCGGGGCCTGATTTCCTCCACTTGTTCTGCTCTGTTGATGGTTCTACAGATGGTTGAGTTAGCCAAAGCACAAAGGTACCTGGTTCCACAGGTAGCTTGAGGGCAGCGTGCTTCGACAGGTAGTCGGCGATGTCGTTCTCCACTTGGGGAATGTGCTCTACCTGTATACTATCGAAGTGCTCCTCCAGCTTCCTCACCTCATCCACCTAGGCCTCCATCAACGGGCTTTGATAATCCTGGTTAACTTGCCTAACAACAAGCTGTGAATCACCCCTAGGCGATGAGCTTCTTGATCCCGAGGTCTGTCGCAATCCTGAGATCGGCAAGCAATCCCTCGTACTCGGCAGTGTTGTTTGTCGAGATCTCCCTAGGAAAGTGCATTTGGATCACATACTTGAGGTGCTCTCCGGTGGGCGCGACGAGTAGCACACCCGCACCGGCGCCTTGCAGCGAAAAAGCCCCATCAAAGTACATAATCCAGTTGCGACTCATTTCCTTGCCGGGGAGAGTGGTCTCCTGGACCTCTTCGTCAGGTGTTGAGGTCCATTCCGCAATAAACTCCGCCAAAACTCTGCTCTGGATTGTGAGGTACTTTCAAACTTCAGACCAAAACTTGACAGCTCCAAGGCCCATTCCACAATCATCCCCGTTGCATTTGGGTTATGCAGTATCTGTTGCAACGGGAGGTGGGTGACAATGGTGATCTCGGGGCTTGGAAGTAATGACGCAGCTTCCTGGAGGCCATAAGGAGGCTGAAGAGCAATTTCTACACACCAGAGTACCTTGACCTAGCCCCCTGCAGGAGGGAGCTGACAAAGTAGACCGGGTGCTGCATCATCTTCTTCTTCTGCACCACTTCACCGGATTGCATAGGCCCTATCTCGCTGGCGTCAGATTTTGTCGGGTGCCCCGCCCTGCCAGGACCAGGCCCCGCTGGGGGGCGTTTTGGCTCGCTATCCACCAAGCCCGTTGTCGCCACTGTCTCTTCGTCAACCTCCCTCTGTGCCACTAGCGTGGTGCTAACCACTTGATTCGTCGCTGCTAGATACAGCAGCAGCGGCTCTTGTGGTTTAGGCGCAACTAGTATTGGCGTGGAGGAGAGGTACTTCTTCAAATCCTACAATGCTGCCTTAGCCTCTGGGGTCCAATCCATTAGGCCTGCCTTTTTCAAGATTTTGAAAAAAGGAAGGGCACGCTCAGCAGACTTGGAGATGAATCTGCTCATGGCGGCAACGCAGCCAGTGAGCCGACCCACATCCTTGATCCGCTTAGGTACCTCGATCTGTTCGATGGCCTTGATCTTGTCGAGATTCGCCTCAATCCCACGCTGCGACACAAAGAACCGGAGAAGCTTGCCGGACGGCACGCCGAAAACGCACTTCTCAGGGTTCAGCTTGAGGTTGATCTTGTGTAGATTTGCAAATGTCTCTTCCAAATCTTGCACAAGTGTAGCCTTGTCCTTGGTTTTGACCACTATGTCATCCATATAAGCTTCCATATTTCTATGTAGCTGGGGCTCAAAACCAATTTGGACTGCTCCTGCAAAGGTCGAGCCAGCACTCTTCAACCCGAAAGGCATCCGTAAAAAGCAATACATACCACATGGGGTGATGAATGTTGACTTCTCCTCATCTTCTCTTGTCATGAGATCTGATGGTATCCCGAGTAGGCGTCGAGGAAAGACAACAGGTCACACCCGGTCGTGGAGTCAACAATCTGGTCGATGCACGGCAACAGGAAAGGGTCTTTCGGACAAGCCTTATTGATATATGTGTAATCAATACACAGCCTCCACTTCCCATTTGCCTTGCACACTACCACTGGATTGGCCAACCACATCGGATGGAGTACCCCTCTCACCAAGCTTGCCACTTCTAGCTTTCTGATTTCTTCTGTGATGAACTCCTGCCTCTCCAGAGCTTGCTTCCTGACCTTCTGCTTGACGGGCCGCGCGTGAGGATAGACAGCAAGATGGTGCTCAATCACTTCCCTGGGAACGTCGGGGATGTCAGATACTTGCCATGCAAACACGTCGACATTCGCCCGAAGGAAAGTGACGAGCTCGCCTTCCTATTTGATGTCGAGGGAGGAGCTTATGGTGAAAGCCCCTCCCGTGATGTCCTCCTTGCCGGACACCTTCTTGGTCTTGGGTGGTGCGGCTCTGGACTTCTTTCTCTTGCCGGTGGATCTCTCTGGCACGTCCTCAGCGGGGGCACAACACTCCGAAGAGGTGCGCTTGTCGGAGTGGGTGTGAGAGGTCTCGCTGGTTCTCTTCCCTCTCAGGGCTTCAGCGGCAGGAGCAAGTGCCTTGGCGGCAGCTGCTGCAACTGCCTCTCGGTAGAGCTGATCAGCGCAAATTAGCGCATCTTTCTTGTTGGAGGGGACAGTGATGATGGTCATCGGCCCAGGCATCTTCAGCGTGTTGTAGGCGTAATGGGACGCCGCCATGAACTTGGCTAGTGCCGGGCAGCCGAGGATCTCGTTGTAGGGCAAGGGGATCTCAGCCACATCGAAGACAATCCTCTCCATCCTGTAGTTCAACTCGCTTCCAAACGTCATGGGCAATGTGACTTTTCCCTTCGGCTAGCTTCTTCCCGGGTTGACCCCTTGAAACTTGCTTGTTTCTTCAAGGTCTCCATCAGGAATCTGTAGCCTTTTGATCACAATAGGCGAAATCAGGTTCAGACCAGCCCCACTGTCAACTAGCATCTTCGTCATCTTTAGGTTGCATATTGTTGGTGAAACCAACAACAGCAAGCACCTGACCGTAGTTGTGCGATCAGGGTGATCCTCGATGTCAAAAATGATAGGCGCGCTGGACCACTTCAGCGGCTTTCGACCATCGACTGATGGCACCGCCACCGCAATCCCACGCGCCTACTGCTTGAGCTGGCGATGAGAGAAGTGCAGCGAGGCGCCACCGTTGATGCACATAGCCTTTGTAGCTTTCTGAAACTCATGGTCACCGGACTCATCATCCTCATCATGATCATCGTCTTCCTATTTCTTGTCGCGGACCCGGGCGGGCCTCTCTTGCTGGTTATCCTTGCCGGGGCGGCCTCCTTGGTCGACATGCTTCTTGTCGGACCCTCCGGCACCGTCCTGGCCATTCTCCTTGTCCCGCCTCTCGTACTCGGCCTTTTGCTCTCAGCAAGCAGCTCAACTTGTCGACAATTCTGGAAGTCATGGCCCTTGGTGTGGTGGATCTTGCAAGATTGCTTGTCAGTGCTAGCCGGCTTATCGAAAGCCGCCAAGGCCCGACAAGTAGCACCCCCGGCAACCTCCTTGCCGGGGTCACTTGCCTTGGCCTTCTTGGCAGCGCCGGTGTCGTCGGCTCCCTCAACGGCAAGCACAGTCTTGCCATTGCGCTTTCTGTTATGGTGTTGTGCCTTCTTTGCCGGGGTGGCGGCGACGTCGTCTATGGAATCGGTTTCCGCACCGGTGTCCTCACCAAGGTACTTCCTCCCTTCTTCAGCTTGGGCGCACCTATCGGCCAGAACATAAAGTTCGGCCACATCTTTGACCTTGTTCATCGCCAGCTCTTCACGCATCTTGCGGTTGCGCACATTCTGATGGAATGCACTGATCATGACGGCAGGATGAACGTCTAGGATATTGTATTGCACTCGGCTGAACCTTTGGATGTACTTGCGTAGGCTCTCACCTTCCTTTTGGGGAATGATATGCAAATCACTCGCCTAGCCATGAGCCTGATGGCCTCCGGTGAAGGCACCAACAAACTCATGACACAGATCCGACCAAGAAGAAATGGAATCTGTTGACAAATGCATCAACCATGACATGACATTGGGCTTGAGTGCCAACGGGAAGTAATTGGCAAGCACCTTGTCATCGCGCGCCCCAGCAGCCTGCATCACTATGGTGTAGATGTTGAGGAACTCCGACGGGTGAGTCTTGCCATTGTACTTCTCTCCAATGTCGGGCTTGAACATGCGGTGGGAGGGCCACTCGAACTGCCGCTGCTCACGGGTAAAAGCCGGACAACCCACCTCATAGGGTAGGCCACCGTAGCCTCTCGGTGCTGGGTGGTCCACAGTGGGTCCTGCCCGCCTATCTGACTGGTGGCGGGCTCCACGCCGGTGCTCGATGGTAGTTCAAGCGTCTTCATGGGCTCGCTCCTGAAGAACTTCACGCTGATTGCGGTGGGTCCGCGGGTCGGACGACGCTATGGACATGTTGTCACAAGCGTCATCACGACGGATCGACGCCCGTGCTGGCTGGCGTGGGGGAGGAGAGTGCACCGTGGTTGCATCGCCTCCGGTCCTTCCTCCATTGAGATGCGGTGGCTTGACGGAGCGTCGGCCTATGGGCGCCGCTGGTCGCGGCTCGTCTTTGTTGGCGATGTCGATGAGGCTCCGAACGGTGGCTCTCCATTCATCGAGCTTCTCCGCCGCATGAGGAAATTCGAGGAGTAGTTGTGCGCGCGCCAGAGCTTCTGCTGGTGTGGGTGGCGGTGAAAGCTGTGTGGACCATGATGCGCTTTGACCTCTAACCATGTTACAAGGAGCTCTATCACGGTCCTGCGGCCGTACACCATTTTCTCCAGCGCTTCGACGTGCATGTTGGTCATCTCCGCCCCGTGAGTGATGCGCGGGGCTCTTCCCACGGCGGCGCTCGGGGTCACGAACATGGTGACGTTGCTCATCACGCACAACTTGGGAGGAGCGTGCTGTGGGCGCCGGCATGGGTGTCTTGGAGGTCGTCGTGCCACCGGCAGGCGACATGGTGACGGCTCTGGTGGGCCCCGCGCCGCCTACGGGGGGCACTACTCCATCTCTGGATCTGGTGGCGTGCGGCTCGTCGTCTCGCTCACGAGCAACGTCGCTCGCCCGGGTCTGGCTGCCAAAGCAATGCGGGTGTTCACGGGCCACGCCTCGGGTTCTGTCCGCGATGGCCCCGCTTCCCTCCCGTACTGGCACGGGCAGTCCGACTCCAGATGAGTCGATCAATGTCATCATCTTCCTCTTGGGAGCCATGACGATGAAGAACTGTAGAACTAACTACTGAACCAGATTCTCTCAACTGCGCCCCCTACCTGGCGCGCCAAAGATGTCGGTGGAAACGACACCTATGGGATCATAGAAATCCCTACTATGGTTGGAGGACGTGGGGTCAAGAGGAGAGCGGGATCAATAGTCAGTCAAGCACACGGGTCATTTACCCAGGTTTGGGCCGCGACGTGCGTAATACCCTGGTCCTGCTTTAGTGTCTATTTGAGTGTTCTTGGATTTCTTGAACTAGCTACGATGAGTAACTTGTCTAGGGGTCCGAATCCCTCTCCGGTACGCCTCGGCTCTCCTTTTATAGTAAAGGCGATCGCCAGAGTGGCACATAGGAGGTGGCATCGGAGTACTGTGGCTAAGCTTATCGCTAGCCATTACGGGAGAAGACGCATTTAATGCGCCCCTTAGGTGTCCCCCTCACTTTATCAGGGACGGAAAACAGCCTCGTCCCATCCGTCACCGCCCCACCTCGCTCCAACACACGTCCAGGCCAGCGGTGCGCATGGTGCCATGTAGGCTGGTAGGCTGCGAGGTGGTGCGGTGGTAGGGCCTTCATGAAGATTTGCATGCCTCCATGTATGCGCTTGCTGAGTTGGCCAAGAAGCCTCACATTGACATGCAGGTGCCTGCCCAGCTGGTGGGCTGGCAACTGCATGGGAACGGCAGTGGAACCTTGGCGGGCATGGGCCTGGCTGTGGCCCCACGGATGTCCTTGGCAAGGGCCTCGCTGGGGCCCCGGCAAGGGTATTGCCGTGGCACTATGGTCGTCCCCGGCAAGATCCAGGGGTATTGCCGTGGCACCGTGGTCGTCCCCGGCAAGGATCTTGCCGGGGGTCTTGTGGATTTCCTTGGCAAGGATCTCGCCAAGGATCGTCGTCTTCTATTCTTTGTCTTCACAAAGATCTGCATGCCACCACAGGGGCGCCTCCCGAGCCCTGGTTCCAACATGGTTGATGGTGTTCGGAAACCTTGGGCTCGAGAGTGGCACGCTCTGCTGGTGTTTGGGGCAAGTTGCCCCAGCAAGGCTCCTGCCGGAGCTGCGGAGGCCACCCCGGCAAGAGTCTTGCCGAGGGAGTCCACCTCGCCCTCTTGGCCTTTGCGTTCCTAGTCTTGGTGTCGCTTTGACTGTTCGCGGCTTTGAATCCTCCCTCTACCTGCCAAGTGTGGTCGTGGGCGCAGCTCTGACTGCCCCTGCACTAGTAATGGGTACAAAGGAGGGGCCCTACTTTAGTACACTAACGAGAGGTGACTGAGGATGCACCACGTCGTGGGCACTCCGTACGTGCTCGTGTGCATGCAGTGTGCGTGTTTTTCCATCGGTTCTAGCTCTAAGGCCGAGGTTGCGGTCGTCTTCGTCTCCGACTAGTCGTTGAGCAACGACAACAAAGAGGTGCTGCAAGAGATGCGTAGGCGCCGTTGTGTGCGAGCTTCGCCATAGCACGACGAACCGGACGTCGCGCCAGATGGTGCACGCCTCCATGCAGCCGAGTGTGTGCGCATGCATGTGTTATTCACGTGCATTCTGTGACCGAGTGTGTGTGCATGCACGTGTTGTGTACTCCTACATGTGTTGTGTGCTCCATGTTGTGCGCGTATGTGCATGAGTTGGATCAGATGGAGTTAGTGCATTGGCGTGTGTACATGCGTGGCTGCATGTGTCCTGTACATGCGTGGCTTGTTGCGTGGTTATCGATATAAACTATAAAACATCTTCAACTTAGCATCCTGATGTATCGTTTCTAGTGGTTAGCGAAGAGTTCATGTTCTTTTATTTGTTTATAGGTGGGTAGGCGGCAAAAAACAGGGGAAACGTGCAAGGTTCCTTGCAGATGCTCCACCGCGAGGTTCCTTGCTCCTTCTCAGTCGTCGGGAATCTATGTTCTTCAACTCTTTTCTTTTACGTGAGCTTTGTTCATCCTTTTGCCAACACGCGAGACATCTAGCATCAAGGTGCATGTGTCATGCAAGAAAATGGAGATAATCAGATAAGTAGTGTGTAAGTGAGTCGTGCACTTCAATGGCACCTACTACACAATATTTTTTCTCCTCGATGGCACGTGAATAGTGCACGTACTCAATGACGGAGCACGGGATGGTAGCCATGACATGGTCAACCCTTTTTTGGAGAGAGTACGTACTAAATAACTTTGATGTGTCCCGTCAACTCGCAGAACGACGAGAAGCATGATTACACCTTCTCCCTTGCCAACGCGTGCGCGATGGCTCGCAACACGAGGAGAAACTTTTGCTTCAAGAGGTGGATGTGCAGCAGTTCATTTGGTGTCAGATTGCCAAAAGTACAACTGTAGAACCATCGACTTCCGAAAGAGGCGAAGAGCCAAGCGCAAGGTCACCTACTAACCTTAGGCTAGGCGTAGTGGGAGTAACATAAGTAGGCGTATGATACGTCTCCAACGTATCTATAATTTTTGATTGCTCCATGCTACTTTACCTACTGTTTTGGACTATATTGGGCTTTATTTTCCACTTTCATATTATTTTTGGGACTAACCTATTAACCGGAGGCCCAGCCCAGAATTGTTGTTTTTTGCCTATTTCAGTATTTCGAAGAAACCGAATATCAAACGGAGTCCAAACAGAATAAAACCTTCGGGAACGTGATTTTCTCACCGAACGTGATCCAGGAGACTTGGACCCTACTCCAAGGAACCGTCGTGGAGGTCACGAGGGTGGAGGGCGCCCCCCCCCTGGGCGCGCCCCCTGTCTCGTGGGCCCCCTGTTGCTCCACCGACGTACTCCTTCCTCCTATATATACTTACGTACCTCCGTCAGATCAGATACGGAGCCAAAAACCTAATTCCACTGCCGCAACTTTCTGTATCCACGAGATCCCATCTTGGGACCTGTTCCGGAGCTTCGGCGGAGAGGGCATCTACCACGGAGGGATTCTACATCAACACCATAGCCTCTCCGATGAAGTGTGAGTAGTTTATTTCAGACCTTCGGGTCCATAGCTAGTAGCTAGATGGATTCTTCTCTCTTTTTGGATCTCAATACAATGTTCTCCCCCTCTCTTGTGGAGATCTATTCGATGTAATCTTCTTTTTGCGGTGTGTTTGTTGAGATCGATGAATTATGGGTTTATGATCCAGCTTATCTATGAATAATATTTGAATCTTCTCTGAATTCTTTTATGTATGATTGAGTTATCTTTGCAAGTCTCTTCGAATTATCTGTTTGGTTTGGCCAACTAGATTGGTAGTTCTTGCAAT
Organism: Triticum dicoccoides; assembly: GCF_002162155.2. Taxonomy (NCBI): domain Eukaryota; kingdom Viridiplantae; phylum Streptophyta; class Magnoliopsida; order Poales; family Poaceae; genus Triticum; species Triticum dicoccoides. The sequence goes on along the minus strand of NC_041385.1, from coordinate 94,663,835 downwards.
GGGAGAAGTGTTTAGCTTTGGGTTCAATCTTGTGGTGTCCTTACCCAGTGACACAAGGGGCAGCAAGGCACGTATTGTATTGTTGCCATCGAGGATAACAAGATGGTGGTTTTATCATATTGCATGAATTTATCCCTCTACATCATGTCATCTTGCTTAAGGCGTTACTCTGTTTTTAACTTAATACTCTAGATGCATGCTGGATAGCGGTCGATGAGTGGAGTAATAGTAGTAGATGCAGAATCGTTTCGATCTACGTGTCTCAGACGTGATGCCTATATACATGATCATACCTAGATAATCTCATAATTATTCGCTTTTCTATCAGTTGCTCAACAGTAATTTATTCACCCACCGTAGAATACCTATGCTCTTGAGAGAAGCCACTAGTGAAACCTATGGCCCCCAGGACTATTCTCATCATATCAATCTCCATTACTTTATTTACTTGCTTTGTTTTTACTTTGCCTTTTACTTTTTATTTTGCATCTCTATATCAAAAATACCGAAAATATTATTTATCATCGCTATCAGATCTCACCCTCATAAGTGACCGTGAAGGGATTGACAACCCCTAATTGTGTTGGTTGCGAGTAGCTATCGTTTTGTGTAGGTACGAGGGACTCGTGCGTGATCTCCTACTGGATTGATACCTTGGTTATCAAAAACTGAGGGAAATACTTACGCTACTTTACTGCATCATCATCTCCTCTTCGGGGAAATCCAACGGAGTGCTCAAGAGGTAGCAAGAAGAATTTCCAGCGCTGTTGCCGGGGAGTTTGCGCAAAAGTCAACCATACCAAGTACCCATCACAATCCCTATCTCTCGCATTACATTATTTGCCTCTCGTTTTCCTCTCCCCCACTTCACCCTTGCCGTTTTATTCGCCCTCTCTTTTTCGTTCGCCTTCTTCCTGTATGTATCTTTGTTTGTGTTTCCTTGTGCCTACTATATGCTTGCATCTTTGCTTGCTAAAAATCTATTGATATGGATCCACTTAAAGTGTTCTACTTGGATCATCTTCGATCCTTATGCGCTCGTGCTGAAACCCCAACTAGCCTAGTTGATGGGAAATCTTTAGATGAGCATGCTCATTTTGTGCGTCATCGTTTGTCTGAAAAATGGAGACTGTTACGGTATCATATAAATAGTTTGCTATGCTATGCTTGGAATCTTTGTGAAATGTGTGATTTTACTTGTTGCTCTAAGAACCCTAAAAACACCTTCCCTACCTATGTGAGTTCAATGGTAATGAAATCTTATCTTCTTATGCAAAGGGTGTTTATAGTTACTATGATAACGAACAAATTGAAGAATTTGTCATTTTTAAGGGTGCTCATGAAGTTGCTTCTTTGATTGAAAAGTATGATTTTACTCTCAACAAATCTGAAAATTCCGTCATACTTAAATATTGCAATGAAAACCTTGCTCATAATGTCTATGTCCAAGAATTTATTGAAAGAATGACCGTTGCTTTGGAAGAAAATAATGATATGCATGAATCTATAGATAATGATGATTCCGATGATTTGATTGAAATATCCCTTGATGAACATGATGCTTGCTATTCTTGTGGCCGTGAAGCCAATATTTATGAAGACGAATTTGCTATAGTTCCTTATGTTAAAAATGAGATCGTTGCTATTGCACCCATGCTTGATAGCTTCCTCAACGAAAAGCATGATTTAAATGATTTTACTATAAATTCTCTTGATGTCAATTGTGCTAATAATATGCAAAACCCTAAGCTTGGGGATGCTAGTTTTGCTATGTCTACTACTTGTTGCAATGATCATGATTGGGGTGATTCTTCTTATGATCTTGAAAATTTATTTAATCCCCATGATGAATATGAGATTGATAATATTGTTTGCAATAATATTGAAAGTGGGTTTGGAAGAGTGTCAACTCTAGATCCCACATATTTGGAGAATATTCAATCTTATGAAATTTTTGATAAAAGTGGGTTTGGAGAGGTCATGACTTTAGTTAATGTTAATCCCACTATTTCGGAAGAATGTCAACTTTGCATGCATGTGGATTGTGTTGAAAATATTTTATGTGATAGCTATTTTTTTGAATTTGCTTATGATCCCACATGTAATTATTATGAGAGAGGAAAATATGGTCATAGAAATTTTCATGATAATAAATTACCTCTCGTTATGTTGACATTGCTATTGTTTCTTTCCGCCTCCTTGCATATGCTAGTTTTTGCTTGCCTTGATAATTTGTTTGCCTATAAGATGCCTATGCATAGGAAGTATGTTAGACTTAGATGTGTTTATCACGTGTTTTATGATGCTCTCTTTGTGCTTCAAATCTTGTCTTTCTTGTGAGCATCATTGAAATATCAATGCCTAGCTAGGGGCGTTAAACGATAGCGCTTGTTGGGAGGCAACCCAATTTTATTTTTTGTTTTTTGTTTTTGCTTCTGTTTAGGAATAAATAATCCATATAGACTCTGTTTGTATGTGGTTTTATCTTTTAATTAGTGTTTGTGCCAAGTAGAACCTATAGGATAAGCTATGATGATAGTTGATTTGATTCTGCTGAAAAACAGAAACTTTGCACTCACGAGAAAAAATTCAATAAATCACAGAAAAGAGATTTTGCGTTGATTCTTTTTTCTGATGATCAATAAACAAATTTTCCAGTACGTCCTATTTTGGTAGAATTGTTAGAGTTCCAGAGGTTTGCGTTAGTTACAGATTGCTACAGACTGTTCTGTTTTTGACAGATTCTGTTTTGCGTGTATTGTTTGCTTATTTTGATGAATCTATGGCTAGTAAAATAGCTTATAATCCATAGAGAAGTTGGAATACAGTAGGTTTAACACCAATATAAATAAAGAATGAGTTCATTACAGTACCTTGAAGTAGTCTTTTGTTTTCTTTCACTAACGGAGCTCACGAGATTTCTATTGAGTTTTGTGTTGTGAAGTTTTCAAGTTTTGGGTGAATTCTTTTGATGGATTATGGAACAAGGAGTGGCAAGAGCCTAAGCTTGGGTATGCCCATGGCACCCCCAATATAATACAAGCACACCAAAAAGTCAAAGCTTGGGGACACCCCGGAAGGCATCCCCTCTTTCGTCTACTTCCATCGGTAATTTACTTGGAGCTATATTTTTATTCACCACATGTTATGTGTTTTGCTTGGAGCGTCTTGTATTATTTGCGTCTTTACTTGTTAGTTTACCATAATAATCCTTGCTGTACACACCTTTTGAGAGAGCCATGCATGATTTGGAATTTGCTAGAATACTCTATGTGCTTCACTTATATCTTTTGAGCTTGATAGTTTTGCTCATAGTGCTTCACTTATATCTTTTGAGCGTAATAATTTTTGCTCTAGTACTTCACTTAGATCTTTTAGAGCACGGTGGTGGATTTGTTTTAAAGAAACTATTGATCTCTCATGCTTCACTTAGATTATTTTGAGAGTTGTTAGTAGCATGGTAATTTGCTTAAAGTTAATATACTTGGTATTCAAGATTTGTGAAACTTTCTTTTGAGTGCGTTGAATACTAAGATGAGTTTGATGCTTGATAATTGTTTTGAGATATGGAGGTGATAATATCAAAGCAATGCTAGTTGGGGTGATTATGAATTTAAAGAATGCTTGTGTTGAAGTTTGTGATTCTCGTAGCATGCACGTATGGTGAACCGCTTTGTGATGAAGTCGGAGCACAATTTTATTTATTGATTGTCTCCCTTATGAGTGGCAGTCGGGGACGAGCGATGGTCTTTTCATACCAATCTATCCCCCTAGGAGTATGCCGCCAGAGGCATTCATATAGAGTCATATTTTGTTCTAAGTATCGAGTTGTAATTGTTGAGTTGTAAGAAAAATAAAAGTGTGATGATCATCATTATTAGAGCATTGTCCCAGTGAGGAAAGGGTGATGGAGACTATGATTCCCCCATAAGTCGGGATGAGCCTCCGGACTTTATGAAAAATAAAAGAGGCCAAAGAATCCCAAAAAAAAGAGAATGGCCATAAAAAAATAAAAAAAGAGAAAGGCCAAATGAAAAAATGAGATAAAAAGAGAGAAGGGACAATGCTACTATCCTTTTTCCACACTTGTGCTTCAAAGTAGCACCATGATCTTCATGATAAAGAGTCTCATATGTTGTCACTTTCATATCCTAGTGGGAATTTTTCATTATAAAACTTGGCTTGTATATTCCAATGATGGGCTTCCTCAAAAGTGCCCTAGGTCTTCGTGAGCAAGCAAGTTGGATGCACACCCACTTAGTTTCTTTTTGAGCTTTCATATACTTATAGCTCTAGTGCATCCGTTGCATGGCAATCCCTACTCACTCACATTGATATCTATTGATGGGCATCTCCATAGCCCATTGATACGCCTAGTTGATGTGAGACTATCTTCTCCTTTTTGTCTTCTCCACAACCACCATTCTATTCCACCTATAGTGCTATGTACATGGCTCACGCTCATGTATTGCGTGAAAGTTGAAAAAGTTTGAGATTTCTAAAGTATGAAACAATTGCTTGGCTCGTTATCGGGGTTGTGCATGATTAAATACTTTGTGTGATGAAGATAGAGCATAGCCAGACTATATGATTTTGTAGGGATAACTTTCTTTAACCATGCTATTTTGAGAAGACATGATTGCTTTAATTTGTATGCTTGAAGTATTATTACTTTTATGTCAATATGAACTTTTGTCTTGAATCTTTTGGATCTGAATATTCATGTCACAATTAAGAAGATTTACATTGAAATTATGCCAAAGTATCACTCCGCATCAAAAATTCTTTTTTATCATTTACCTACTCGAGGACGAGCAGGAATTAAGCTTGGGGATGCCTGATACGTCTCCAACGTATCTATAATTTTTTATTGCTCCATGCTACTTTAACTACTGTTTTGGACTATATTGGGCTATATTTTCCACATTCATATTATTTTTGGGACTAACCTATTAACCGGAGGCCCAACCCAGAATTGTTGTTTTTGCCTATTTTAGTATTTCGAAGAAACAGAATATCAAACGGAGTCCAAACGGAATAAAACCTTCGGGAACGTGATTTTCTCACCGAACATGATCCAGGAGACTTGGACCCTGCTCCAAGGAACAACTGTGGAGGTCACGAGGGTGGAGGGTGCTGTCGGTGTCAAAACCGGCGGATCTCGGGTAGGGGGTCCCGAACTATGCGTCTAGGCGGATGGTAACAGGAGACAAGTGACACGATGTTTTCACCCAGGTTCGGGCCCTCTCGATGGAGGTAAAACCCTACTCCTGCTTGATTAATATTGATGTTATGGGTAGTACAAGAGTAGATCTACCACGAGATCAGAGAGGCTAAACCCTAGAAGCTAGCCTATGGTATGATTGTTGTTCGTCCTACGGACTAAAACCCTCCGGTTTATATAGACACCGGAGAGGGCTAGGGTTACACAGAGTCGGTTACAATGGGAGGAGATCTACATATCCGTATCGCCAAGCTTGCCTTCCACGCCAAAGAAAGTCCCATCCGGACACGGGACGAAGTCTTCAATCTTGTATCTTCAAAGTCCGGGAGTCCGGCCAAAGGTCATAGTCCGGCCATCCGGACACCCCCTAATCCAGGACTCCCTCAGTAGCCCCTGAACCAGGCTTCAATGACGACGAGTCCGGCGCGCACATTGTCTTCGGCATTGCAAGGCGGGTTCCTCCTCTGAATACTTCATAGAAGATGTTTGAACACAAGGATAGTGTCCGGCTCTGCAAAATAAGTTCCACATACCACCGTAGAGAGAATAATATTTGTACAAATCTAATCTGCTGACGTACTCCGTAGCGTGACATCATGCCACAGCCAAGCCTTTATTTGAATCGTTTTACTGTCCCACCTCAGCGCGTTTAGCGAGGCGGTTTCCTTGGCACGTCTTGTCAAAGCAGAGATCATGTCCCCTTATTCCGGGATTCTTATCAATACGGGCATGGGTAACCCAACCGCGCCATTAATCACGGCGCTTGGGAGATAAGCGAGTTTTACTAGGCTGGTGGGGGCACATAGTTTCGGCCGCCCATATAAGGGGATAAGGATCCACCCTTTCCATCTACGCCTTCCTCCTCCTTCGCTTATCCATTCCTGTGCACTCGAGCTCCAGCGCCCAAGTCCGCACTTCCTAGCTCGACCTTCCCCAACAATGTCCGGAGCGGGAGGCAGGTGGATGGCCTCCTCCGTCACGGAGAGGCACATCAAAAAGTTGAGGAAGGCCGGATACCTGTCTTACGACATTGCGCACCGGCTCCCAGATGAGGGGCAGCTCATCCCCACCCCCAGGCCCCATGAGAGGGTGGTGTTCCTCCCCCATTTGCTCCGCGAACTAGGCTTCCCTCTTCACCCATTTGTCTGGGGACTCATGTTCTACTACGGCCTGGATTTCCACGATCTGGCCCCGAACTTCATCCTCAACATCTCGGCGTTTATCATCATGTGTGAGGTCTTCCTCCGCATCAAACCCCACTTTGGCTTATGGCTAAAGACCTTCAATGTCAAGCCGAAGGTCATGGGCGGCCGGCAAGCAAAATGCGGAGGCGCCATGGTGGGCAAGATGGCCAACGTCACATGGCTCGAGGGCGCCTTTGTGGAAACCATCAAAGGGTGGCAATCGGGGTGGTTCTACATCACCAAGCCGCGTGACCCTGAATGGGCAACGGCCCCCGAATTCCAATCTGGCATCCCCACACGGCTCACCTCATGGAAAGAGATGGGCCTATCGTGGGGTAATTCGGTAGAGGTGACCGGACTCCAAACCTGCGTCAAAGACCTGATCGACAGGAAGGTTAAACTTGTCACCGTAGTCTAGGTCATGCTCTTCCGCCGGAACCTCCCGTGTCAACGACGGGCTTTTAATTTGTGGGAATTCGACCCGGCCCAGCACCAAACTTTGTCCAGGCTCTTCGACACAATGCACGAAGATGCCTGGAAGGTGCTTTTCAAGAGCTCCGAGGTTCATCCTCCCATTACTGAGGATCGCGGATTCTGCGCAAAGCGCCAAGCCAGCGCGGTAAGCTTAGTTTACCCATTACAGGGTACTTGTTTTTCATAGTTTGACTCTATGCGGGATCTAAACTCCCATTCCTTTAACATGACTGGCAGAAGAAGGCCGGACAGATCGACTGTCCGGCTCCTTTGCCTGAAGGCCCAGCAGACGCACGCTTGACGAAGCTGCTGGTCCCGGCACCTCACGTGGTGCTGGAGAAGAAGGCCAAGAAGAATGCCACGGGAACTCAAAGGAGCTCCCGGTGCCTGGTGGTGTCGGACTCATCGCCCGACGACCCCAAAGCACACTCGTCCTCCGAAGACGAGGAGGAGGAAGAAGAAGCCTCTCCCCCTCCAGCGAGGGGAGGAAAGAAAAGGAAGGCCGCCCCAACTAGGGAGGCCGGGGGGTCCAAGAAGGGAAAGACCCTTCTCCCGGACTACGCCTCCGACGCCGACGACGGCGGAGAGGAGTGGCCGTCTAGGGCCAAGCCCCTGGCCAAATCGTAAGTATCCGGATACCAGAATAATTCATGGCGTTCCTTTATTTGCACAGTACCTTCTGACGCCGAATATAATCATGCAGTCCGCCCAAGGCTCAGCTTGACGATTCGTCGAGCGGCTCCCTGGATTCGTTGGATGTGAATAGTCTTTCACTCCCAACTGCTACCTCCCCCCGCCCTATGGACAATGCCGAGGTGGAGTCCCAAAAGGGGCTAAACCAGGAGGAGGTGGTCCCGGAGGCGCCGCAAGGCGACCTCCCGGACTCCAGGCCCAAAGGGGATAAAACCCCGGAGGGATCTAAGTCCGGCCCTGGGCCGAACACCGCATCCGAACCTTCAGTGGTTCCGGAGTCCGGCAGGCGGCCCCCTCGCAAGAAGGGCAAGCCTATGACGCCGGCGGCCTCTGTCCAACCGGAGGCGCCAGACAATTTGCTGGAGGTGCTTAACGGCGCCTCCATCGATGAGGAGCACCGCACTGTTATGAGTGCGGTGATCCAGAAGGTTCAGTCCGCCAAGAGCGGGCTGACAGAAGGCTGTGCCAGCCTTCTAACAGGCTTCGAGGTATGTATTTAAAACATGTAAAAATGTTACCACATAGACAGTAGCCCCTGATGCTCAGTTTGGTGTTCGGAAAGAAAAGCCGGACTGAGGATCTAAAAAGATATACGCAGGAGTCTAACATAAAAATGTCAATATGGGAATGCAGGCCGCGCTGCTGACCTCGGCCGCACTGACTGCGGAGGTCGATGCATTGAAGCAGAGCCTCGAGCGGTCTGAGAACGAGCTCGGCCTTGCCAAGAAGCAGCTCGAGACAAGGAAGGTAGGTAGTACCTTATGTAAGTGTATATAAAAATACCTGGTTGCAAATAGTGACAGGACCAACATGAATGTGATAGGGGCCACAACCGAGGTGGCGACCCTGAAGGAAGCGCTGTCCAAGGCCGAAGATAATGCAGCCATGGAGCGCACCGAGTGAGAGAAACAAGAGGCACGGGTGGCGGAGGTGCGGCAAGAGCTCAATGCTCTCGTGAAAAAACACGAGAGTTTAGAGCTTGACTCAAAGACGCAAGAGTCCGAGCTTGCCTCGGCACTTGAAAGCGCCAAATCTGCCAAGGCCGAAGCCCAAAAAGCCCTCCAGGAGATTGAGGCGATGAAAAAGATAGCGGCGGGTAAGGCATTCTTTATGCAAAGCAAGCATGTGAAAGTGAATTACGTGTTACTTACCCGAATCCGGAGCTCTCCAGGAGCATTCGCAGATCTGCCCCGCAGTGTGTCCGCCGCCGCCGCATTCTACCGAGCCGAAGAAGGGAGCTCGACGGAGAAGGTGTTCTGGTCCTAGTATGCTGAGGCCAGACACCCAGTGCCCTTGAGCGACCAGCTGAAGCAGCTGGTCGAGCTCCATAAGGTAGCCGAACAGGCCATGAAGGGCCTTATAGGCCGGCTGTGGCTTGGGGAGGTCCTGCCTGAGAGCTACTTTGGGCTGGTGAGGTGGCTGGTGGATGTCTGTCCATGGCTTGAAGTTGTCAAGCGCTCTGTATGCATCGAACGCGCCCGTAGGGCCCTTGCCCGTGCCAAAGTGCACTGGGGCAAGCTGGATGCTGAGAAGCTGGTGACGAAAGGACCACCGGAGGGGAAGGAGCATCGCAGGCCCGAGATGTACTATGAGGGCGTCCTAAAGGGTGCCAGCCTTGTGGCGAACGAATGTTCCAAGGATGTAATTTTTGAGTAAACTCGCTCGTGTTTTTATCCTGTGCGCTGAAAACTTGTTCATATGCGCTAAGCAACGCTTTTTGAATTTAAAATATTACCTTTTGTGCGGCCGTTTATTAAATCTGAGAGATGCAAGTCGTCGGCTTCTACCCCCATGCCACGAGTGTTGGGGTGTTCGGGATAAACCTAAGTTCTCTTGTTCCCATTCTTGGGTCCTTCGAGGGAGGCGCTCAGCACAACAAACAAGGCAATCGGACTTATAATGCTTTATCACTCTCACTTAGCCATATAGTTCTATAATTTTAAATTTCGGCGAAGCCCCTAGTATTCGGAAGACCGAGTTTGGGGCGCTATCCACGCCTAGGCCGGACAAAGCCAGCTCCTCGCTCTAAGCGGCATAAGTCTTTAAGGACTCGAAAAACCTCTCGAACAGCGACCTGCTCTCGCCCTATCATGATGGTCAGTTTTAGCTTTCTCTACTGAGGTGTTAACCCAGCTCAACTGGGGCACAATCGCAGTAGTTCTCCCAGCGCTACCTTAGCCGATATAGCGGAACGTAAGGTACCAAAACATGGGAGCCGGGCAAACCCAACTATTGACCCAAGACATGATTCGGAGCCGATGCATATAATGCTATAAGTTCGGGGTGCCGCACTCATGAGAGTGTTCGGTCTTCTCACACCGTATTCTGGGGTACTTAAGCCCCTGGTGTATTGGCCGTACCAAAGTGTACGGTTGCAAAATGTCATAACTGAACATATTTACATAAAAAATGAATGCAATAATAGACAAGAGCTACGTATTGTTTATTAAAGGGCTGCTATGAAAGCAGAATGATACAAATAGTGTGATAAGCAAGAGATGGGATTATTTGACATGTCCCCCTCCAGGGGCAAGCTGCGAGACTTTAAGTAAAATAGGTATTTAGCTCGTTATAGAGACCACCTGGACATTCGACGTGGCTTGTTGTCTCCCTGGCTGTTGCATCATGTGTTCGGCAATTGTACTGCCGGACAGGCCTTCCTGAAAGTGGAGTCCTAAAAGTAAGAAAAGAGAAATGACAAAATCGGGAGCCCCTGGTGCGGTTAAGCTGCATTCTGGTCGTGCCGTGTTTGTGCCCTTCCCCCTATGCCCATGGTATTTCCAGAGCGTAGTTATGTACGCGTGGTACTAGTTTCGCAATCTTGCGAGGGCTGGGGTTGGGGCCGCACTGCTATGCTTGCTCACAACGTGCCAGACGGTCTTGTTGTAGGTTACTCCAGGTGCGCTTGACGATGTACGGCCGCTTAATAGCCGGACTGGAGAATTGCCTTGAGAGGCTACTTTGTACTTCCACCGCGAGGGCCGCTGTGTGCTCCTCTGTTCGGAGAGAGCGTTCAGTGTTTCCATTGACCGTAATGACTCCTCGAGAGCCTGGCATCTTGAGCTTGAGATATGCGTAGTGCGGCACCGCATTGAACTTTGCAAATGCGGTTCACCCGAGCAGGGCGTGATAGCCACTGCGGAACGGGACTATGTCGAAGATTAACTCCTTGCTTTGGAAATTATCCGGGGATCCAAAGACCACTTCGAGTGTAACTGAGCCTGTACAGCTGGCCTCTACACCTGGTATGATGCCTTTAAAGGTCGTCTTTGTGGGTTTAATCCTTGAGGGATCTATGCCCATTTTCCACACTGTATCCTGATAAAGCAGGTTCAGGCTACTGCCGCCGTCCATGAGGACTCTAGTGAGGTGAAATCCGTCAATGATTGGGTCTAGGACCAATGCAGCGAATCCGTCGTGACGAATGCTAGTGGGGTGGTCCCTTCGTTCAAAAGTGATCGGGCAGGAGGACCATGGGTTGAACTTTGGGGCGACTGGCTCCAACGCATATACGTCCCTGAGCGCACGCTTCCGTTCCCTTTTGGGGATGTGGGTTGCGTATATCATGTTCACCGCACTTGTGGGGGAAAGCCCTTCTATCCTCTGTTGTTCGATGGCCGGGGCTCCTCCTCGTCATCGCTATGCAGCCCCTTGTCTCTGTTTTCGGCACTTAACTTGCCTGCCTGCTTGAACACCCAACAATCACTATTGGTGTGATTGCTTGGTTGTTCGGGGGTGCCGTGTATCTGGCACGAGCGATCGAGTATCCAGTCTAAACTGGAAGGGCCCAGAGTATTTCTTTTGAATGGCTTTTTCCGCTGGCCGGGTTTAGAGCCTCTGAATCCGGCATTAACTGTCGTATCCTCAGTATTGTCGCCATTAATGCGGCGCTTGTGCTTGTTGCGACGCGACCTGCCATTGTTGTCCTTGGTATCCGAATTACCAGGTCTCTTGGTCATGTTATTGCTACGAGCTAGCCAGCTGTCTTCTCCCGCGCAAAAGCGGGTCATGAGTGTCGTGAGGGCTGTCATGGATTTCGGCTTTTCCTGTCCTAGGTGCCGGGAAAGCCATTCGTCTCGGATGTTATGCTTGAAGGCTGCGAGGTCCTCTACATCCGGACAGTCGACTATTTGATTTTTCTTGGTTAGGAACTGTGTCCAGAATTGTCTGGCTAATTCCTCTGGCTGCTGAATTATGTGGCTTAGGTCATCGGCGTATGGTGGTCGCACATAGGTGCCCTGGAAATTGTCAAGGAATGCGGATTCCAGGTCCTCCCAGCAACCAATTGACTCTGCTGGCAAGCTGTTAAGCCAATGCCTAGCTGGTCCTTTAAGCTTGAGTGGGAGGTATTTGATAGCATGTAGATCATCACAATGGGCCATGTGGATATGAAGAAGATAATCCTCGATCCATACCGCAAGATCTGTTGTGCCATCGTATGATTCGATGTTTATGGGTTTAAAACCCTCGGGGATTTGATGATCCATTACTTCATCTGTGAAGCATAGTGGGTGTGCGGCGCCTCTGTACTGGGATATATCACGACGTAGCTCGGATGAGCTTTGTCTGTTGTGTTCGGACTGGCCGTATTTGCCATATCCGGCGTGACGGTTATCGTCACGTGTCGTGGGGCGCCCACGCGATCCGTAGATCGATCTTGTTTGCCTTGCCTTGTCCTCCAATATGTCTCGCAAGTCTGGCGCGTTTCCCCATGCCTTGGTACTTTTTGAGCGGCGCCGGGGTGCGGCTTGAGTCGATGGCCGAAAGGCCTCTCTGTCGCGGCCACGGGGTGGCCGGTCGGCCGCATCATACGCTGGTGATGTAGGTTTAGTTGCTTCCTCCTCTAATTGGGGTAGCAGCCTGCGCTTTGGGTAGCTCTTGGAGGGGCGTTCGAGTTTGTACTCTTCGGTAGCAAGGACTTCAGTCCATCTGTCGGCTAGCAAGTCTTTGTCAGCTCTAAGGTGCTGCTGTTTTTTCTTGAGGCTGCTTGCCGTGGCCATAATCCTGCGTGTGAAACGCTCTTGTTCGACGGGGTCCTTAGGCACGACAAATTCGTCGTCGTCGAGGCTTGCTTCGTCTTCGGAGGGAGGCATGTAATTATCGTCCTCGGCCTCTCTATCTGCCGCTCTCTCATGAGGGCTGGCTTCTCCATCCTCCTGCGCTGAATGCTACTGGAGGGGGTTGTCTTCGGCACTGTCCGGGGTGTTATTGTCTCCGGTGCCAGAATCACCGTTTTTGCTTTGGCGGGATTTAGAGCGGCGCCGCTGATGCCGGCGCTTAGGCTGTTTCTTGGAGGGGTCATCCTCCGTTGTTCCATCGCCATCCCCTTCTTTTGGGGTGTCCACCATGTATATGTCATATGATGAGGTGGCTTTCCAGTGCCCTATAGGCGCTGGTTCTTGGTCGTCTCCTTCATCGGCATCCATACCGTTGATGCCTTCGGAGTCGAAGTCGAGCATGTCGGTTAATTCATCGACAGTGGCTACGAAGTGGGTGGTGGGTGGGCTTCAAATTTCTTCGTTGTCCGCATCCCAACCTTGCTGACCATAGTCCGGCCAGGGCTCTCCTGATAAAGAGAGAGACTTTAGTGAATTCAGGATGTCGCCAAAGGGCGAGTGCTGAAAGATGTCCGCGGCGGTGAACTCCATGATCGGAGCCCAATTGGGTTCGATTGGAAGGGGTGTAGAAGATTCGGAGTCCAGAAAGGAGTCCGGCACCTTGGAGTCACGAGCTTCGCGAAGGACAAGACTGGTGTTCGGCTCGATCACCGTAGAGATTGCAGCCCCCGAGGCGATGTCCAACCATCCGTCCTCGATTGGCGTAGTCGGCTTCGAGCTAAGGGCCGAAGCGGACACCTGAGCGGCCTTCTGGGCACTGTCCGGCGGCAGAGCTAGATCATGCCCATCGTGATAGTGCGACGCGCTCGGCTGTGGCTTGAATCCGTCGAAGACCAAGTCTCCGCGGATGTCAGCCGTGTAGTTCAAACTTCCAAATCTGACCTGACGGCCAGGGGCGTAGCTTTCAATCTGCTCCATATGGCCAAGCGAATTAGCCCACGGTGCAAAGCCGCCGAATACGAAGATCTGTCCGGGGAGAAAAGTCTCACCCTGGACCGCGTCGTTGTTGATGATCGAAGAAGCCATCGGGCCTAAAGGTGATGACACAGAGGAACTCCCAATGAAAGCACCAATGTCGGTGTCAAAACCGGTAGATCTCGGGTAGGGGGTCCCGAACTGTGCGTCTAGGCGGATGGTAACAGGAGACAAGGGACACGATGTTTTTACCCAGGTTCGTGCCCTCTCGATGGAGGTAAAACCCTACTCCTGCTTGATTAATATTGATGATATGGGTAGTACAAGAGTAGATCTACCACGAGATTAGAGAGGCTAAACCCTATGTCACGACCGGTTTTCTGGGCATTGTTTCCCAGAAAATGGCCCTTGTGCTCACCAGCCCCAGGATTACTGTTAGCTGATGAGGCACCAACTTGATACTGAAACTCCAAGCAAAATACATAATATGTAGTACAAGACCATTCTGGCCTATGAGTACAACATAAGGTTGCTAGTGGTTGATGGCGGAAGCGGTTTGTGGCACGTCAGTGTCTATGGGACTCCATTTCCCACAGGAACAGCTGACCAGGTTAACTCCTATCTTCGCGAGGCTTCTATTACCGTTGCTTAGGTTCCGGGGCTGTCATCGCAACGCTCCTCTCCATGCAAGAAATATGGCCAAGACAATAGCCAGGGACAAGCCAGTGAGTACTTTGAATGTACTCGCAAACATTATGAACACGGGTATAATATAACAACCGATAATCATGCTCTGAAATATTCTATGATCACAATGTCAGTCATAAAATAAAATCCATGTTGCATGCAAGCAGGTTATTTATATGCAACATGAATATGTAATAATAGAGTAGTAATAAAATGCACCGACCGGGTGTCTGAAGCGACACCTCGAAAGGCTAGTAAATAACGAGCATGCCTCAGTAGGACGTCTGAGCGACACCACATAAAGGGCTTATAGAGTAAATAAATAACAGCATGCCACAGTCGGGCGTCTGAGCGACACCACATAAAGGGCTTATAGAGTAAATAAATAACAGCATGCCACAGTCAGACGTCTCAGCGACACCAGATAAAGGACTTATAAGAAAACAATCACAGTAAATATCCAGGAGGTAGAACCATCCCAGGGATACTTAATACTTCAAATAATATAAAGAGGTTAGTCCATAATAATAATAATCATAATCATCATAAGTCGCACGTCATGATCCATGTTCTGGTTTAGTAGTTTCTCCTCCGAAGACCGACACTAAGACCGACACTTGACCCAACCCAGACTGTAGTCCTTAACCATGGACACGGTTATTTGAATAGATTTAATCTCTGTAGAGGGTGTACTCTTTACCCACGAGTAACGGATTCCTTTAGTCCATCGGGACTAATTCCGTCTATGGTCTTTTAATTGAAAACACACCTGACCGCACACACCAGCCTAACTTACCGGTGTCTGGAATCACCCATGACACTAGTCAAGCAAAACTCTAAGTGGGGAGGCTACAACCTCGATTAGCATGGGATCACAAAATTTATACCGCGCGCAAACTGGGGGAGCTACCCCCTCGGCTACAACCGAAACACCCATGCCCCCGGACCAGGTGGCATGCCTACCGGATGCAGCCGGTATATTCCACCATGGCCTCTATGTATAGTGTGTGCGGGAAAGGGGTTGACAACTTACTGAACCGTACCCTACCTATGGCAGGGACAAGTGGTAGTACAAAACAAGTATGGGGGTTACTGGAACAAGACTCGATCTACAGTCGACTCAGGAGGTTTAAGTATTCCTTGCATGATTAGCATAACAATTTATACTTCGACCAACAGACAGAATCACCACTCGACATACCCCATCATGTCGTATCAGACACAACCATCTTGACGGAGGACTAGGGACAAGCCCGTGTCTACCCAAGACAGAGGCTTTCCCGGATTCTTTCTGGTATGCATGAAAGGCATATGATGGTGACTACTATCACAAACATATCAAACTCCAATAGCATGAAATCATCAATAAGCACTCCTGAGTAGGGACATGTCATCACATAAAATAACGGATACTCCGTGTCGAGGTGGTGTTGTGAACGTGTCAAATAACACACACAATATTATGCCAGGGTTCAGAATGCTTGCCTTCAAGTTGTGGAGAGGCAGGGTGCAATCCAAAACTTTTGAAAGTTTTCTTCTCTCTCCAAAAATCCTATTTTTAAAAATATTGAATTAAAACATAGTTTCCAAAACAGTGCAAAAAAGTTGTCTGAAATTTTTTCAAATAAATCTGAAAATAAACTAGACAATATTTGAGAGAGGTAGGAAAAAGAATCAACTCATTTGGAGTCATATTTAAAAAGTTATGGTCAGTCAAAGTTTTGGTCAAACTCTATTTTTTAAAATAAAACAGAAAAGGAAAAACGATTCGAAACTGAACACGTCAAAGGCGTACTCTGGTTTTACGTATCCACTTATCCAGCGTGGGCTGGCGTGGGGGTCACTGACAGTGGGTCCAGGGGGGCCACTGGTCAGGTTTGACCAGTCGTCTTTCCCTCCTCTTCCTCTGCCCAAGCGGAGGCGGGACTCCGGCGATCGCCGCCGGTGATTGGCGGCTCCTCGCGGGGTTCCGAGGGCGGGGATGGATCCGCCAGTCCAGGGTGGTTCTCCCGGTGCTCGCTAGGCAGGTGGGGACGGAGGGAGTCGGCGGCGACAAGCTTCGCGGCGGCCGGTGGCTTCGGGAGCAAAAAGGGGTCTGGGCTACGGTGGCTCTCCGTCGCAGCAGGGGGTTTGGGCGGCTCCGCAAGACAAAGGGGAGTCGGGTGGTGGTGTTGGATGGACGGGAGAGGGCCTGGTTGCGATGAACGGGGCCGGAAGGCGGCGGTGGCCGAGCTGGCCAGAGACGGGGAAGACGGCCTCCCCTGGTCGATTGCGAGCTAGGGGAGCTCTAGGAGGATGGCTTGAGGCTGCTTGGGATCTAGGAAGAGCTCGGGGTCACCATTTATAGTGTAGCTAGGTCAGTTCCACCACTGTTGGGGATAAGATCGACGGCCGACCGCTTCTGTTGCGGCAGGGCGATGTGGCATCGACGAGCGCTTGCAGACGAGCGTGAGGATAAGCTTGGACTGCTCCAAAGGGCAGCTGGCGCGCGGCTGTGGCTCGGGCGGCGCCGTCCGTGGTAGGAGCTCACTATGGCTAGCCGCTAGCCGCCGTGGCCGACCTTATGGCGGCGCTGTGGGGCTCCAGGGACGGCTCTACGGCGAGGGAGGGGGCGGTCGTGCTGGCTGCAAGAGGGGAGTGGCCAGGACGAGCACGGGGGGGCGGCAGTGAGACGCGGCGGCTTGGTGCGCACGCGTGCAAAACGTGTGCTCTGGGCGCGCCCAGAGCATGCGCACCAGGTGTTCGGCGAAATGCCAGGGCATGCCAGGAGGCTTGGGTGGGGCTGGGGCTTACCAGGTCTAGGCTAGGGTGTGCAAGCAGATCAGTGGACAAGCTAGTTTGATCATAGGATCAAGTTTACAATGAAAACTAAAACTTATGCCAAAACTGCTCATGCACTCAAGGTGTTTGACAAAATGCTAGAGGCATCTAGGCCGTTCTTGGAGTGTCCAAAATCTCCAGATCCTAGTCTCTTTAGAAGGTAAAGAGGGTGGCAAGGTTAGTTTGTCAAAGACAAAAACTTGTTAGTGCAATTATTTGAGAAAACCAAATTTGGTCAGAAGGGAAAAGGAT
The DNA here is from genome assembly GCF_002162155.2 of Triticum dicoccoides. NCBI lineage: Eukaryota > Viridiplantae > Streptophyta > Magnoliopsida > Poales > Poaceae > Triticum > Triticum dicoccoides. The sequence goes on along the minus strand of NC_041385.1, from coordinate 94,646,469 downwards.
ATGGTTTCATGGACCAAAAATACTCCCATGGGGCCACTCTCCTGGACTTAAGGGTTTTGTAGGGTGGTTTACAAGTAGGAAAAGGAATCATAGCTAAAAGGGCAAGTTGAAACATGGTTGCAGTACAATTCAACAAGCTGGCCCAGAATGAAGATGAGGATGATTTGCTCAAATCTTGCAAAGAACATGCATCGGTTTTTTCATAAAAATGAATTATATGCATCTACTGACATCTCCAAATTTTTATGTAATGTTTAAAGAAATATTTAAATAGGTTGTAGTGAAATCTTACCAACTGGATCAGTTTTGAAAACTAGGGTTAGAGCTTAAAAACTCAAATGAATAAATGATATTTTTGCATCAGAGTGATATAAAAACACCACATGACATCCCAATTTTTGGTGAAAATTTTAAATGCATTTATCAAATAGTAGCAGTGCAAAAGAGGCCCTAAAACCTTTGAAAAATTATTTTAAAAGAATAAAGCTCAGGAAAACAATTATGCAAATAAATCCACTGATGAAAGAATTGTTGTATTGAGAGAGTATACAAGTCCAATAATATTTTTGGAAAGTTTCCCCATAAGGTAAGAACTCCACAAAAATCAAAGAGAAGGGAGGTTTCTGAGATCAAAAGAAAATCCAGAAAATAAAATTTTTAATCTCCTGGTAAATTTTATCAAACAAAACATGGTTAAATTTTTGGGGTGTTACACCTTAGAAGCTAGCCTATGGTATGATTGTTGTTCGTCCTACGGACTAAAACCCTCTGGTTTATATAGACACCGGAGAGGGCTAGGGTTACACAGAGTCGGTTACAATGGGAGGAGATCTACATATCCGTATCGCCAAGCTTGCCTTCCACGCCAAGGAAAGTCCCATCCGGACACGGGACGAAGTCTTCAATCTTGTATCTTCATAGTCCGGGAGTCCGGCCAAAGGTCATAGTCCGGCCATCCGGACACCCCCTAATCC